>NW_027513099.1:0-274316 GCF_048772815.1 Callospermophilus lateralis
GTTGGTGCATTCTCTTGCAGACCCTGACCCACCACACGTGACAGAACTCCCTCCAGCACTGTGTCCCAGTTTAGCTCCTAGTATTTCGTGAAACAAATACCAAACTCACAGTGCAGCAGCAAAAACACCACAAAAAGTGGAGGAGGACCAAATGGCTTCACAGTCCACACGGGGAGACACTTAGTCCCCAGTGGCCTCAGTTTACCTACAAAGAGAGGATTCAGCACTGCTTCATCTAGTTCATTGGAAATAAGAAACCATGTCCTCCAGGTCACATAGATTCAGACCCAGCTTTGATGGTCTCACTACAAAGGAAGCCAAATCTCCTGAAAACAACATATATTTCAAGTGCAAAACTCAGTGGCAGTATCTCAAAAAATTTTTAGGCCAGCAGAGCTCCATGTTTGTGGAGTGTTTACCCTGTCCCTTAGTTTTGGAAACTGCTCTACCACCTCCAAGGTTGTGAACTCCTGAGCATTTTCCATTCCAGATATGTGTTCATTGATTTTGTAACTCTTCTCCTCTAATTGTGTCTTACTTGGGGTGAAGGTAATGACAAGGCATTGTTCTGGATGAGAGCAGGAGGATATTTGTGCAGCATATATTTACATACACATTGGATTCATTTTCCAATTTTCCATTCGAAATACTGAATCCCTGACACTAACCCATACCTAGTAGACTCAGACTATTCATCCTAATATAATGGAGAAAATTAACCCAACACAATAGAAATACAAGCACTTCAGAGGAGACATGTTGTATTGTTGGACTTGACATTTGCATTATATAAGGGAGGAGTTATAAATCTAGTCAAATTTTAATTGAAATATTCTCCATGTGTTTTTAAACTTAACAAATATGTGAATTCTTGTTTCCCTTTTCTGTAGCCTATTCACACATGTATATTTATATGCATATATAGAATCCTACCAGGTATCACACGTACATTTTTGTGAGGTGGCTGTCTTGGCAGATACAAATTGTAAGAAGAGTTCACTCCTCCTAAATGCTGTTGGAAATGAAAATTCAACCTATAGGAGAGCGTCCTAGTAAAACAACATTATACATTAACTCATGTTCAGTAAAATAAATATTTTTGCATTTGTGGATGATATATATTTACTGATGAATTTGATTGGCATTTATATTGGTACTTTTTAATGTCTGTGAGTGTTGTGTGTGTGTGTTTGTGTGTGTGTGTGTGTATATATAGATATAGATATAGATATAGATATAGATATAGATATACTCTCCAAATTTTTCAAAATATGAAATATATGTGTCTAATATACACTCTCTAAATTCATTCATGTTCATGTATGTGGATTTATAATCAACTTTTCACAAGATTATAATCAGAAATATTCATCCACCTGAAATACATATTTGTTTCCTAGTACTGAAAACTAACTTCAGTGAATGGTGCATACAAATCCTAATTATTCTACAGTAACTGACCCAGTCTAACATCAATGCAAGTAGACTCCTATGGGACATGATATGTAATTTGTCATTCATTTGTATTCGACAGTGGTACATTATTATTTCTTCAGTTTTTGCACATCATAAGATATACCTTTGCCAAGGCAGTGACCTCATTCAGTTCCAAAGAATGTGACATACCTCATTTCCTTGGTGATGGAACTCTCTGAACTTTGTATCCAAGGAGCCAGGCACCCAGAGGCAGTCCCAGTCCCAGTCCCAGTGGGCTCACTTGTTTGGATTTACCAAAGATAGAGTCAGTCATTCTTGGTACCTACTGAAGTGAGGATTACCAAATGCCTGGAGAGCTCTGAATAGGGAGCATTCCTGAGAAAGCAGGTAGTGGCTCTCCACTTTTTTCTTACAACTTTACAGAGTTGGCCAAGGAAAACAGATCTGAGAGAGGACAGGCCATTTCGGAAGAACAGAGTATGGCCACCAGTCAGAGGACACTCTGGTTAGTCATACACCTATGGGGAAGGAGGTGCCTTTTTGGGAGTGCGTGTGGGTTTGTGGTTTGTCTCATGTTCTGAAAATAGGTAGGAATGGCGGTTTGTTTGTTTTGGAGTGAACTGTTTCCAGTAAGTCGTTTGAAGAGGTGAGTGTTTCCATGTCTGTGTATCCCACTGTGCCTGTGGTAGTAGACATGAGAAAAGAGAATGCAGCAATGGATGTGTCATGTCTAGTATAAAGCTTCCCAGCATTCATCCTGCCCAATTTATGAATGGAGTGTGGCTTGCCTTATGCACGGGCAACACCTAATACCTTCCTAAGTCCCTGTTTTCTTCCTGAATTCTGGCCACTCTCTAGAATAGGCTCATGGTTATGTGTCCAAGATATGTACCAAATCCAAGGTCTTTGACATGGCCATGTACTGGATACCTGAATGGAATGGCCAGCATCTCAGAAAACTCAGATATCAGTGTGACCAGGAAAGTCTCAGTGGAGATACCCTGCTTTGGGCCTTTTGCTTACCTATTGTTCTGTTGCCCTGAATATCAGGAAGGTCTTTGTCTCATGCAACCCCTTTGTTAAGCCTGAAGAAAACAGTTTTCAAATGGAAATGAATGTGCATCACCTCTGGCTCTTTGCTTAATTTCATTGGAAAACGATGTGTCTGATTCAGGCCCTTTGCCCTGTTTTAGGCTGTGACTTAGATTCTCAGCACCTGATGGAAGTAAAGAAAGATCCCATATGTGCATCTAAACCAAAATGGAAAAACGTTCAATCAATGTGCATGAATTATATTGCCTTCCTTTGTTAGGTTTCTGAAATCCATCATGTCAGAATAGGGATTCTTTGGGTGAAATGAGTTCTTCAAATCTCTGCAGAGGGGCTTGGCTTTTCTCATGACTCCAATTCACAAAAAGAATCTAGACCCAACAGTCAGAGAGCCTCAAATTGGAGAAGCGAAGCAGTATTAAGGGCAGGCCTATTTGATCACTCCTGGTTCACAGGAAGGGTGTCCAAGCCACCCTGACATTCGGCAAATGAGGGGCAAGGGAGCTTATTTTGGACACTGTCTTGGGATGTGCCTCTCATGAAAACCTCCATCCAGATGTTATGATGAGTATCTTTATGGTAGAAGATGAGGGCCATGTAGGAGTGTTTTGGTTATAATTGTGGTCATTTGTGTGGCAGTTGGAAGAGATGACTGGGTAAACCTGGGCTTGAATTCTGCTGTGATTCCCCTTAGAGACTGAGTTCTGGAACTGACCTCAGAGAAGTATTGACATGAATTGTGTTGGGATTTTAGGAGGCCATGAATGAGAGTTGCCATTGGAACCTGGGATCAAGGCCCAGAGTGGCTTTCCACAGAACACTGGGAATCACAGCCAGGATATTACATGATTTTATTCTGAAAGACTTGGCAGGCATAATTGAGATTCAAAACACACTTGGACCTTGCTTTGTAGACCTCCATGGGCCTGGCTTCATGTGACTTTTTGGCCACTCTTTGGGTAGACTTGCCTGTGAGAGTGCTCCAGAGATTTCCCTGAAATTAGCTTCCTCACCATTTAATGGTTCCTGAATGAATTGAAACCAACATTGCCTCCAAATGCATCTGTGAAAAAATGCTAGATAATTACCATGAAATTTTAGAAATTCCGATGACCAGCTGGCACTGGAGGACCTTTGATGTCCTGTTGATGATCATAAGTATAACAGACAGGGCCTTGATTGACTGGGTTTCATGAAAATGGTGTAGAACAGAGATGCCAGTAAGTTGGGGCCTGGTAAGTAGTGGGCCTAGAGCTGTGTTATGCAAATGTGTGATAAAACATCTGTGGTGGGGCCATGTGGATCTTCCATTGGCTTCCAAATGGCTGTGACTGACATGGTGCAACCATCACACCCATATATGTAAAGGCATATTTTTATATGGAGAGGTTTCAGGGCAATGTTCAGTATCATGTTGCTATTGTCAAGGGGGCAAGCTACTTGAGATAGAACCCTGGTTGGTGCATTCTCCTGGAGACCCTGCCAACCACACCTGACAGAACTCCCTTCAGCACTGTGTCCCATTTGAACTCGTTGTATTTCATGAAGCAAATACCAAACTCCCAGTGCAGCAGCAAGAAACACCACGAAAATTTGAGGATGACCATTGGTTTCACAGTCCACACGGGAAGACCCTTAGCCCTCAGTGGCCAAAGTTTACCTACAAAAAGAGAATTCATCACTGCTGCCTCATTTTTATTTGAAAATAAGTAACCATTTCCTCCAGGTCACATAGATGCAGATCCAGCTTTGATGGTTTCACTACAAATAAAGCTAAAGCTCCTGACAACAACATATATTTCAAGTGCCCAACCTCAGAGGCAGATTCTCAAAAAGTCTTTTGGCCAGCAGAGCTCCATGTTTGTGGAGTGTTTACCCTGTCTCTTACTTTTGGAAACTCCTCTACCACCTCCAAAGATGTGAAATCTGGAGGATTTTCCATTCTAGATATGTATTCACAGATTTTCTAACTCTTCTCCTCTAATTGTGTCTTACTTGGGGCGAAGGTAATGTCAAGGCATTGTTCTGGAGGAGAGTGGGAAGATTTTTCCGTAGCATATATTTGCATACACATTGGATTCAGTGTCCTATTTTCAATTCAAAAGACTGAATACCTGACTCTAACCCATACCCTACCAGACTCTGACTACTAATCCTAATATGATGGAGAAAAATAACCCATAAAGAATAGAAATACAAGCAGTACAGAGTAGGCATGGTGTATAGATGGACTTGCCTTTTGCATGATACAGAGTTGGAGTTATAAATCTAGTCAATTGTTTGTTGAAATAGTTGTCCTAGTATTTTTAAGGTTAACAAATATGTGAATTCCTGTCTCCCTTTCTCTGTATTCTTATATGCACATATAGATTCCTATCTGGTACCAAACGTACATTCTTGTGAGGTGGCTGACTTGGCAGATACAAATTGTTAGAAGAGATCACTCCTACTAAACCCTGTTGGAACTGAATATCCAACCTATGGGTGAGCTTGCTAGTTGAACAGCATTATACATAAATCCATGTTCAGTAAAATGAATATTTTTAGATCTGTGGATGGTATATATTTTATAATGAATTTTGATTGACATATATATTGCTACTTTTTTGTCTGTGTGTGTGTTTTATGTATATGTATATATATGTATATATATATATGTATATATATATATATATATATATATATATATATATATATATATATACATATATATATATATATATATATATATATATATATATATATACACTCTCCAGGTTTTTCAAAATATGAAATATATGTGTCTTATATTCACTCCCTAAATTCATTCATGTTCATGTATGTGGATTTATAATCAACTATTCACAAGATTATTCTCAAAATATTCATCCACCTGAAATTTGACTATGCTCTCAAATGTCAATCCTATTTGTGACTACATATTTGTTTCTTCCTAAGATTATATATTTAAACTCAACCCTGTTCAAAATGTCTAATCCTATCACACACTTTATTCTCTGCCTGATTTTGTAATGTCTCTATTGATATATGCTTTCCTACATATTTTCCCCACTTCATCATTGTGACTGACTCTTCACTTGTGCTGACATTTACATTCACTCTCTAATCGAAATCCTATTGCTAAGAAACTTTAGTTCCAAATCTTATACTCACCCTTCTTCCTAAACTTACTGACTATCTTCCTAATGCTACAGACTATCCCTTTTTGACTGGATGTTCTCTTCTACATTCAATCATCCAAGTAAACGTGGTGCGAGCTGCAGAGGAGGAGAGTACCAACAGGCTATCTCATGCAACATCAAAGGGTTTATTGGGTGTCCAGAATGCTGGGGTTCAGAGCTCACCTGAATAGTGCAGATAGCCCTGAGAATAGCTGAAGTAGAGCTTATATACTTTCCCTGGAGAGAGAAGGGAGGGAATTGTATTGATGTGTCAGGGCGAGTGGGCGGTTTGCATGCAACTGGGAGAGGGAGTACATTCTGCAATTTGGCAGCTGGGGATAGAACATTCTGGGAACAAGTTTTGCAAACATTTCTCAAGATTTCAACAGTGTTCTGTTAAGCATACAGAAAAACAAGATGTGACAAGTACCTATTTTATTAATATTTCATTCCCCACTTCTTCTTCTGGCTAATTTTAATCATAAAAATGATCATTGGAGGGTGTCACATTCAATGTCTGCTAGTGGGGTATTACCATAAGTTTAACTCCTCCAATTTGAGCCTGGAGAAAAGACATTACACGGTTGAGCAAACAGGGTTTTATAGTTAGCAATAATATGAGGATTATTATTGGACCGGCCAGGGTTGATAAAAACGTAGTTAACCGGGGGGACTGTGTGAACCAAGACTCAAGCCACCCTTTTGGGCCCTCTCTCACTTGTTGATGCTCTTCAAGGTGTCTTTTAAATTTACTCATAGATTTTATTACGACTCCAGTATAGTCAGCATTAAAACAACATTCTTCCCTCAATGCAGCACAAAGGCCCCCTTCTCTAATGAAGAGGAGGTCCAACCCTCAACTGTTCTGTAAAACAACTTCAGAGAGAGAGGTTAAAGTTTCATGCAAAGCCCTGAATGAGGTTTCTAATATCTTACTTTTGCTCTATTGCTGCTTCTAATTGGGTCATCTTTTGTGTCCCATGGACAATGCCACTGGTTTCTCTGCCCACCCGTGCAGCAACTCCTATTCCTAATAGGATGGCTAAAGTGAGGGATATATGTTCCCAGTGGAACCGGTTGTATGCCCCCCCTATTTGATCTTCAAATGAACCTGCGTCATGATAGAGCACTCTGGGAAACATCTGCACCATTACACAATTTATCACATATCTTGATCATTTCATGAAAACATAAACAATGTTTAAGTATATAGAATTATGCTGTTGTAGGCACTGACAAAGCAAGGCACCTAAGATAGCACTCAAGAGAGGGAAACAGTCCTATTTGGTTGAAACCGTATTCAGAGGGCATTGCTTCTATTGTAATCAATTAATCCCCTGAAACTCAAGTTTAGGTAGTTTCAGAATTTTGTACCCAACATATAAGGGATGGGGCTCAGAAGTTCACAGTCTTCAGAAGTTTAAAAAAGCAGTATTTGTTTCTGTTTTTCCTTCTGTTCTGGGCAAGTTAACTTTTCAAGGACACCTGGGAGGAGGAGAGCTTTTTCTTCCATTTCTTATTTTCCCCCTGCCAGCTGTTACCATGGAGCCCGGTTGGTAATTTCTTTATCTTAGAAATGTAGCCATCTCTGTGAAGCCCCAGCTGAAGGCCAGAGGACTTGTTCACATATTTTGTGAAAAACTAGTTAGGGGTTGTCTAGCTTAGAAGTACTGAGATTTTTAGCCAGTGGCCAAGTAGAACAGGGCAATACGAAAGAGAAAGTTTATCTACATTAAAGTCTTTATTGGGACTGTTTTGCTGAAAGTTCAAAACTCAGCCATGGTGAAGACTTCTGAAGAAGGTCATTTAAGACTTTTCTGTGGGCCTGGTACAGAGGGGGAAAGACGGGGAAGGTGGGGCTGAGAGCACCTCCGAGGATCTGCGAATGAGGGAAAAGAGAGATGTAAAAGAATAATGCGAAAGGGTATTGGGAATTTCCTAGCAGCAAACTTGAGCAGTAGATCAGGTAGAGCAGAGTGAAAGACGGGAGTGAGGATCCCAAAATCCTGTGAGGGACTTTAAATTTTAGTAACCTGTTTTCAGTGATGACAAAGCAACTTTAAAGGCCAATTATATTACATCTTGGATAAGGGTCTCAGGGCTCTCCTCAGCTCGTTTGAGCATTGGGTTAGCTGGTAAGAGGACCTGGTGGGACCCGGTGAGGGCACTGACAGGAGATGAGAGGAATGAGTCGGTGGAGCGGTACCTATGTACCTGCTACCTCAGCAAGGGGCCGATGGTCTGAGAACTGGTGGAGCTTTGGGTTTCTGATCTAGTAATTGGAGGGGAGAAATCAAGTTGCTGAGATGGGAGTGACATCAGAGGGTCTGGAGCAGAAGGCTGAGGATAATGATCTATTGGAGAAGCATAGTTCAGGATGTGAGTGAGGGAGGGAAAAGGCTTCCACATAGGGGAATTTCCTTTCACTCTTTTAAGCACATGCAGAAGTTAAAAAGGTCACGCAAAATTTGAGGATCTAGAGACCCATCTGGGTGCCATAGTTTTTGGTTGTCTAATTGGTAATGTGGCCAATGCTGTGTACTGAATTTGATGAAGAATTGGGGTTTCATCAGGCAGCCCCTGTATGCACACATTTCCATGACATACAGAAAAAGTCGGCTTTTCCCCCACACAGCCATTACTCTTTGTGGCTTTGATAGTCTGCCAGGCAAACTTAGTAATCTAGACTAGCCAATCTGCATCTGGCTTGCGTGTCCCTACATCCATAATGTTTGTTTCCATTATCTATGGTACAGAAGGGATTTAATGGTATTTTAGTGGGATCCTCTTCATCAGGGATATCACAATAGGAAATACCTATAGCCAGCTAACAAATGTCTGGGTGGAGAGATGGCCACCAGGTCCCTAAGGGGGCTGTATGCGAGATAGACCATACTTCTTTTCCAGTAGGATTTGTGATCAGCCATCACTGCTTAATGGGCTGATGAGGGTTAGGACTACTTGTAGCCAAGGGGAGAGTATATAACCTTATTCACATTGCCAATACACAATTTGAAACTGTTACCAGTCTTTTTCAGTTTCCAGAAAGATTCTGTATAGGCAGAAGGCTTGAGATGAGAGGTATGGATCCAGGAAGTGATTCTGTTTACGTTTACCACTGTAGGTGTTATAATAGCACCTGGTATGGTCCTTTTCAGCGGGGTACCAGGGATGACACCTGATATCATCTTACATAGATGAAATCTCTTACTTGATATGGATGTGGAATCCCCTGGTTCCCAGTTGGGTAGGCAGTGGCCAGCTGTTTTCACAGGTATTACTGAGTTCTTTCAAGATCTTTAAGTCTGTCAAGCAAGGGGGTGTGGAAAGGATCTTTAGGTCTTACAGTTGGGCTTAGGTCCCCTACTGGAGGAGGGCCACCATAAAGAATTTCACACGTGGTAAGGTTACTCAAAGAAACAAAGGGATTTTTTCTTGCATGAAACATTGCATAAGGCAGGAGCATAGTCCAATCCTATGCTGGTCTCTAAGCTTAATTTCGTTAAGGTCTCTTTAATGGTTCTATTCATTCTTTCTACTTGTCTTGAACTCTGTGGTCTATAAGCACAATTTAACTTCCAATTAATCCCCAGGTTCCTGGCTAACCCCTGACTTACCTGGGCCATGAACATCGGTCCATTGTCAGATCCTATTACCGGCTTAGCTTCCTCCAATGGTAGAGAGGCTTAGTCAGCAGCAGCGGAATCACTTAGAGTGTGTTGTGTGTTAGGGGACGAGGGCAGGGGATAAGGAGGGGGAGAAGAGTCCAGTAGAGTCAAATCTGTGACTCAGGGAGAACAGAGGGTGGAGGAGGAGGAGGTTGAGAGGGTTTTAGAGATCATGGGGGAAGGAGTAGGAGCAGAGGTAGGGGCAAGGAAAGGCTTCACCCATGGAGGAGGAGATTTGCAGAGGTCCTGCCAAGTTAAGATATATGGCTGTTGATCTGGATGGCTATGTGGCGCTGGCTGAAAGACAATACCTCTGACTTTTTAAATTAGTGGGAAGTAGAAAGATCCGTCTAGGGGCCATACGACTCCAAAGATGGGCCATTCTGAGGCACAGAGATTCTGCCAGGTCCAGCGTTTTACTAAAAAAAGAAAGATTCTGAGCCCTTAAGCGGACTTTGGTCCAGTGATCAAGGGTCAGGGACAGAGGCATTGACGTGCTCTGTTCCATAATGAAAGTTCCACAAACAGTAAAAGCAAGGACACACGACACAGATAAGACAAGACCATAAAGACAGGCAATGAACGTCCAACACTGAGACCAGGAATGAGTAGCCGGCAAAACCCAATGGTATGGCAATAACGAATCTAAAAGAAAATATCACTGAGTCGAGAAGACTATTGTTCCTTGATTTCCCGAGTTCTCTGCGGGGTCCTCCAGAGAGGTGCCCTTTGTCTCTGTGACATGTCTCTCAGCCACCGTCGGAGAGAGCCCAGGCTCTTCATCGCCAGCAATTTTGCCAAGCCCTAACAAGAAACCTGAAACCAGAAAGAGGCGCCTTACTTGCTCCGAGAGGAGCCCGTTGGGGTCTCTCATCCGCCACTGCTGGAACTCAGTGGAACCTCAATATGTAAAGGTCAGGCGAGTGTCAGAGGAAGATACTACCAAGAGACTGTCTCATGCAACAGCAAAGGGTTTATTTGTGGTCCAGCATGCTGGAGCTCAGAGCTAAATTAAATAGAGCAGAGACCTCTGAGAACAGCTTAAGCAGAGCTTATATACTTTCCTTGGAGAGGGAAGAGAGGGAAGTTCAGTGATGGGTAAGGGCGAGTGGGCGGTTTGCATGACACCAAGTGAGGGAGTACATTCTGCAGTTCGGCTGTTGGGAACAGTACATTCTAGAACAAGATTAGCAAACATTTCTCAAGATTTCAACAGTGTTTTGTTAAGCATACAGAAAAACAGGAAGTGACAAGTACCTATTTTATTAATTTTATTAACCTTTCACTACCGACTATGCCTTTTTGACTTGATGTTCCTTCTACATTAATTCATGCAACGTACAAGGTGCTATGCCATTGTATATCGATTTATCTGAGACAACTCTGCAGAACGTAATTCAACACCACGTATCACTATCAAGGGCCCAATGCCCTTCTGGGCTTCAAATCAGACTTAAATTTCTTTTTTCATACATATATTTCACCTATATATTCTTCTACACATAGCAAGTTCCCAATACGATCATTCATCTAGGAAAATGATTTCTAACCCAAATCGAGCATGTTTTTAACCATAACCGGACACTGTTCCCTCAATCTAACTTTACAGAAGAGCAGGGAAGGAGTTGATATTACAATACAGAAATGTAGAAAAACTTCCACCTGCTGAGAACCTCAAAGGTCCATGCAGAAATGATCCCTGGAGAAGATGTAGGAAGCAATAAAGGACCTGAGAGACCAAAAGTCATCTTCCATGGCAAATAACCCGGTCAGGATAAAAGGTTGTGTCTGAATCAGATTTTTTTTAATGTAGAGATCATGGACCAAACCAGGCCTGTGTGGAGATCTATTCCTGGGTGCCTTTGGTTGATATACCATTCTAACTTGTGAAAATGTCACAGGAAGTAGGGGCGGCCTCAATTTCTTGGGACCCTTGGAAGCAACAGTTAGGACAAAGTGGCTGCCAAGACAGTGCCCTCATTCAGTTCAGGAAGGAAGTGACCTCACCTCACTTTCTTGGTGATGGAACTCTCTGAACGTGGGATCCAGGAAGCCAGGCACACAGAGCCAGTCCCAGTCCCAGTCCCAGTGGTCTCACTTGTTTGGATTTACCAAGGACAGGGTCAGTATTTTTTGGTACCTACAGATGTGAGGAAGGCCAAATGCCAGGAAAGCTCGGATGCAGGGCTTTTCATGAGAAAGCAGGTAGTAGCTCACCGTTGGCTCCTAAGAAGTTCACAGAGTTGGCCAAGGAGACAAGATCTGAGACAGGAAAGGCCATTTTGGGGGAACATATTATGGCCCACAAGTCAGAGGACACTCTGGATAGTCACAGACCTACTTAGGGGAAGGAGGTGCCTTTGTGGGTGTGGTTGTGGGTTTGTGGTTTTGTCTCATTTTCTGAGAATAGGTAGGACAGTCGGTTTGTTTCATTTGAAGTGGACTGTTTCTAGTAAGTCTTTTCACAGGGCGAGTGTTTCTATGTCTGTGTATTCCACTGTTTCCGTGGTTGTAGACATTAGAAAAGAGAATCCATCAATGGATGTGTCGTGTCTAGTAGAAATCTTCTCAGCATTCATATTGCCCCGTTTATGAATGGACTGTAGCTTGCCTTATCGATGAGCAACACCTGCTACCTTCCTAAGTTTCTATTTTCGTCCTGAATTCCGGCCAATCTCAAGAATAGGCCCATGGTTTTGTGTCCAAGATATGTACCACCTCCAAGCTCTGTGACATGGCCATGTACTGGATAGCTGTAGGGGATGGCGAGCATCTCAGAAAACTCAGATATCAGTGTGACCAGAAAAGTCTCAGAGGAGAAACCCTGCTTTTGGCCTTTTGCTTACCTATTGTTCTGTTGCCCTGAATGTCAGGAAGGTCTTTGCCTCAGGCCACCCCTTTGTGAAGCCTGAAGAAAACAGTTTTCAAATGGAAATGAATGGGCATACCTGTGGCACTTTCCTTAATTGCTTTGGAAAGGGATGTGTCTGAATCATGCCCTTGGCCCTGTGTGTGGCTGTGGCTTAGATTCTCAGCACCTGATGGATCTAAAGAAAGTTACCATGTGTGCATCCAAAAGAAAATTCGCCAAAAGAGCAATTATTGGGAGGAAGTCTCTCGACTTCCTCTGTAAGGTTCCTGACTTCCATCAAGTGAGAATGGGATCCTTTGGGTCAAAAGAGTTCTACAAAACCTGAGGAGGCTAGCCCATTGTGCTTGGGTTTTCTCATGACTAAAATTCACATAAAGAATCTAAACCCCACAGACAGTAGTCCTCAAATTGGAGAGTTATTAACGGCAGGCCTATTTGATCACTTTTGGTTCACAGGATGGTTGTCCAGGCCACCTTGACTTTAGGCAAATGAGGGGCAAAGGAGCTTATTTGGGACACTGTCTTGGTCTGCACCCCTCATGGAAACCTCCAGCCAGATTATGATGAGTGTCTATATGAAAGAAGATGAGGGCCATATGGGAGGGTTCTTGTTTTAATTGTGGTAATTTGTGTGGTAGTTGGAAGAGATGACTGGGTCCACCAGGGCTTGAACTCTGGTGTGATTCTCCTTAGAGACTGAGTTCTGGAACTGACCTCAGAGAAGTATTGCCATGAATAGTGTTGGGATTTTAGGAGACCACGCATGAGAATCGGTTTTGGAAACTGAGATCTAGGCCCAGGATGGCTTTCCACAGAGCTCAGGGATTCTGAGCCAGGATATCACATGATTTAATTCTTAAAGACTTGGTAGCCATAGTTGAGAGTCCAAACACACATGGACCTCACATTGTATACCTCAATGGGCCTGGATTCATGTGTCCTTTTGGCCACTCTTTGGGAAGGCTTGCCTGTGAGTGTTCTCCAGAGCTTTCATTGAAATGAGCTTCCTCACCATTTAATGGTTCCTGAATTAAATGAAACCCACAGTGCCTCCAACTTCATCCTTGAAAAATGACTAGATTAATACCATGAAATTTTTGAAATCCCCATGACCAGGTGGCACTGGATAACCTTAAGATATCCTGTTGCTGATCATGAGTATAACAAACAGTGCCTTGATTGACTGAGTTTCGTGAAAATGGTGTAGAACAGAGATGCCAGTAAGTTGGAGCCTGCTGGGTAGTGGGCGTAGAGCAGTGGACTATAGGTGTGTAAATAAATATTTTTGGTAGGACCACCTGGATCTTCCATTGGCTTCCAAATCTTGCGACTGACATGGTGCAGGCAGCAGACCTTTATATGTAAAGGCATCTTGTTATATGTAGAGGTTTCAGGGCAATGTTCAGAATCAGGTTGCTATAGTCAAGGGGAAAGCTATGTGGGATAGAAGCCTGGTTCGTACATTCTCTTGCCGACCCTGACCAACCACACATGACAGAACTCCCTCCAGCATTGTGTCCCAGTTTAACATATTGTATTTCATGAAGCAAATACCAAATTCCCAGTGCAGCAGTAAGAAACACCCTGAAAAGTGGAGGATGACCAAATGGCTTCACAGACCACACGGGAAGACACTTAGCTCCCAGTAGCAACAGTTTACCTACAAAGGGAGATTTCAGACCTGCTGCCTCATGTTCATTACAAAATAAAGAACCATGTCCTCCAGGTCACATAGATGCAGACCCAGATTTTTGGTGTCACTACAAACGAAGCTAAATCTCCTGACAATTACATATATTTCTTTTTCTTTTTTTAATTGATTTTTATTGTAGGTTGTTCAAAACAGTACATACTTCTTGATATATCAAATTTCACACTTTGATTCAAGTGGGATATGAGCTCCCATTTTTACTCCATATACAGATTGCAGAATCACATCAGTTGCAGAACCATTGATTTACATATTGCCATACATATATTTCTTGTGCCTAACCTCAGAGGAAGTTTCTCAATAAGTCTTTAGGTCAGCACAGCTCCATGTTTCTGGAGTGTTTACCCTCTCCCATACTTTTGTAAACTGTTTTACCACCTCCAGTGTTGTGAACTCCTGAGCATTTTTCATTCCACATATGTATTCACAGGTTTTCTAACTCCTCTCCTCTAATTGTGTCTTACTTTTAGCGATGGTTATGTCAAGGTATTGTTCTGGATAAGAGAGGGAAGATTTTTGTGTATCACATGTTTGCATACACATTAGATCCATTTTCCTATTTTCCATTTGAAATACTGAATCCCTGACACTAACCCATACCCTACTAGACTCTGACTACTAATCCTAATATCATGGAGAAAAAAAAAACCTAACTGAATAGAAGTACAGTCCTTTTATAGGAAGCATGGTGTATATTTGTGTTTGTCTTCCTCTTTATCAAGAGTATGTGTTTTAAATTTAGTAAACTTTTCATTTTAATATTTCTCCATGATTTTTTAAAGTTATCACATATGTAAATTCCTGTCTCCCTTTCTCTGTATCCTATTCAGCACATGTAATTTTTTTATGCATATACAATATCCTACCTGGTATCACACGTACATTCTTGTAAGATCACTGACTTTGGAATATAAAAATTGTGAGAAGAGATGACTCTCCCTAAATAATGATGGAACTGAAAATTCTACCTATGGGTGAGCTTCCTAGTGAAAAACACTATACATAAATCCATGTTCAGTAAAATGAATATTTTTGGATTTGTGAATGAATTATATTTCATGATGAATATCGATTGGCATATATATTGCTAAATATTAATGTGTGTGTGCGTGTGCATGTGTGTGTGTGTGTGGGCGTGTGTGTGTGTGTATATTCTACGGATTTTAAAAAAATATGAAAAATATGTGTCTTATTATACACTCCCTAAATTCATTCATATTCATTTATGTTCATTTAAATTCAAATTTTCACAAGATTATTCTCAGTAATATTCATACACCTGAAATATATTTTGGTTTCCTACTACTGAAAACTAAGTTCAGTGGATGGTGCTTAAAAATCCTAATATTTCTACAGTAACTGACCCAGTTTAACATCAATGCAAGTAGATTGCTATGGGACATGATGTGTAATTTGAAGTTCATTTTTACTCAACACTGGTACATTACTATTTCTTCAGTTTATGGACATCATAGGATGTATTTTTTCATCCACAACTTCACAAATTTTTTTGGCATTTGGTTCACTTTCAATTACTTACTACTTCAGAACACATGTATTCCTCCATGTTTCTTTACTGGTCTTTTCACTAGACTATTTTCTAAACACATTATTTTCGATTCCATAATCATTTTTGAAGCAAAACTCACTCTTCACGATAAACCGTAACCCTAGTAATACCATTGCATATATAACTCCTTGGAATGATGGTATATATATCAATATAAGATTTCCAATATATTTTCAGATGCAAACTCAATCCATTATTTTGTTGGATCAAGTTACATACTTTATTCACAATATGGTCTATTCCTGCATCATCTCAATAATCATCAAAACAAGGTACACCTATTTGTATCCCCAGTACTAATTTATAAGTTTCCAGAATATTACTCCCCTTTATGGTGGAAGAAATACTTATGTCACCTGATCTACATATACATTTTACCACAGTAGTATTCTGGACACAAAATGCAAAGGTCACACATATGATTGTACCAAAGCCTAAATAGAAAGTGACCATAGATTACTAAAAGCATCTATGTCCAGGGTGCCTACTGCTCTCAAATGTCAATCCTATTGGTTACTACATATTTGTTTCTTCCTAAGATTATATATTTAACCTCAAGCCTGTTGAAAATATCTAATCCTATCACTCACTTTATACTTTTCCTGATTTCCTAATGCCCCTATTGATATCTGCTTTCCTACATATTTTTCCCAGTTCATCATTGTGACTGTCTCTTCACATGTGCTGATATTTACATTCACCCTCTAACTGAAAACCAATTGCTAAAGAACTTTTGGTCCAACTCCGAGACTCACTCTTCTTCCTAAACCTACTGACTATCTTCCTAATCCTACAGACTATCCCTTTTTGACTGGATGTTCTCTTCTACTTTCAATCATCCGAGGTATAGGGTCCTATGCCATTGTATATCGATTTATCTGAGACCTCGGTGCAGAACATAATTCAATCTAAGTATACCAATCAAGGGCCCAATGCCTTTCTGGGCTTCAAATCTTTCCTAGATCTCTGATCTCATACATATATTTCACATTTATATTCTTATAAATATCACAGGTTTCCAATACCATAATTCATCCAGCAGAATGACTCCTAACCCAAATCGAACATGCTATTAACACTAACCATACACTGTTCCCTCAATCTCACTTTACAGAAGAGCAGGGACAGAGTTGGTCTTAAAATCCAGGAAGGTAGGGTATCATCCACCAGCTGAGAACCTCAAAAGTCCCTGCAGAAATAATCCCTTGAGTCGGTGTAGGCAGGTATGAAGGATCTGAGAGAGCAAAAGTCATCTTCCATGGCAAACAACCTGGTCAGGTTGAAGGGATGTGTCTGAATTAGCTTCTCTTCCTAATGTAGAGAAGATGGACCAAACCATGGCTGTGTGGAGAGCTGTTCCCCGGTGCCTATGGTTGATATACCATCCTAACTTATGAAGGAGTCACAGCAAGTAGAGGCAGACTCCATCTTTTGGGAACCTTGGAAGAAACTGTTAAAACAAAGTGGTTTCCAAGGCAGTGACTTCATTCAGTTCTTGAAGGAAGTGACCTCACCTTACATTATTGGTGATGAAAGTCTGTGATCTTGGGATCCAGGAAACCAGGCACACAGAGTCAAACCCACTCCATGTCCCAGTGGGCTCACTTGTTTGGATTTAACAAGACAGAGTCACTCTTTCTTGGTACCTACTGATGTGAGGACAGCCAAATGCCTGGAAACTATGAAGACTGGCCTTTCCAGAGAAAGCAGGTAGTTTCTCACCACGGGCTCCTGACAACTTCACAGAGTTTGCTAAAGAGACCAGATCGGAGACAGGACACGCCACTTTTGGGGAACATAGTATGGCCCACAAGTCAGAGGACACTCCGGATAGACACAGACCTACTTGGGGGAAAGAGGTGCCTTTTTGGGTGTGAGTGTGAGTTTGTGGTTTTGTCTCATGTTCTGAGAATAGTTAGGAAAGCTGGTTTGTTTGTTTTGGAGTGGACTGTTTCTAGTAAGTCCTTTGACAACGTGAGTGTTTCTGTGTCTATATATCATACTGTGTCCGTGATTGTAGACAGTAGAAAAGAGAATGCATCAATGGATGTGTCCTGTCTACGAGAAAGCTTCAAAGCATTCATCCTGAGCAATTTATGATTGGACTGCAGCTTGCCGTATGGATGGGCAACTCCTGGTATCTTTCTAAATTCCTGTTTTCTTCCTGAATTCTGGACACTCTCCAGAATACGCTCATGATTTTGTGTCCAAGATATGTACCACCTCAATCTCTGTGACATGGCCATGTACTGGATAGCTGATGGGAATGGTGAGTATCTCAGAAAACTCAGATATTAGTATGCCCAAGAAAGTCTCAGTGGAGAAACCCTGCTTTGGGCCTTTTGCTTACCTATTCTGTTGCCCTGAATGTCAGGAAGGTCTTTGCCTCAGGCCACACTTTGTGAAGCCTGAAGAAAATAGTTTTCAAATGGAATTGAATGGTCATTACCTGTGCCTCTTCAGTTAATTGCTTTGGAAATGGATGTGTCTGAATCAGCCTCTTGGCCCTATGTGAGGCTGTGGCTTAGATTCACAGCACATGATGGGTCTAAAGAAAAATCCCATGTGTGCATCCAAAACCAAAATGGACAAAAGAACTGTCATGGTGGATAGAGTCTCTCGCCTTCCTCTGTAAGGTTCCTGACCTCCATTAAGTGAGAATAGGGATCATTTGGGTCAAGTGAATTCTTTAAAGTTCTGCAGAGGCTATCCCATAGGTTCGTGGGTTTTCTCATGACTCCAATTCACATCTATGTTTACAGAAGAGCAGGGACAGTGTTGGTCTTACAATACAGGAATGCAGTGGATCTTCCATCTGTTGAGAACCTCAAAGCTCCATGCAGAAATGATCTCTGGAGAAGATGTAGGCAGCTATGTAAGACCTGAGAGAGCAAAAATCATCTTCCATGGCAAACAACCTGGTCAGGATTAAGGGTTGAGTCAGAATGAGCCTATCTCTTCTTAATGTAGAGAAGATGGACCAAACCCGGCCTGTGTGGAGAGCTGTTCCCTTTTGCCTACGGGTGATATACCATTCTAACTTGTGAAAGTGTCACAGGAAGTAGGGGCAGCCCTCATCTCATGGGACCGTTGGAAGCAATTGTTATGACAAAGTGGTTGCCAAGGCAGTGATCTCATTCAGTTCCTGAAGGACGTGATCTCATCTCACTTCCATGGTGATGGAACTCTCTGAACTTGGGATACAGAAAGCCAGGCACCCAGAGCCAGTCTCAGTTCTATTCCCAGTGGTCTCACTTTTGTGGATTTACAAAGGACAGAGTCAGTCTTTCTTGATACCTACTGATGTGAGGATGGCCAAATGTCAGGAAAGCTCGGAAGAGGGGCTCTTCCTGAGAAAGCAGATAGTGGCTCACTCCTGGCTTCTAACAACTTCACATTGTTGGCCAAGAAGACCAGATCTGAGACAGGTCAGGCCATTTCGGAGGATCATAGTATGGCCCATCAGTCAGAGCACACTCCGGAGAGTCACAGACCTATTTGGGAGAAGGAGGTGCCATTGCGGGTGTGGGTTTGTGGTTTTGTCTCATGTTCTGAGAATAGTTAGAAAAGGCGGTTTGTTTGGTTTGGAGTGAACTGTTTCTAGTAAGTCGTTTGACAATGCAAGTGTTTCTATGTCTGTGTATCCCACTGTGTCCGTGCTTGTAGACATTAGAAAAGAGAATGCATCAATGGATGTGTCCTGTCTCATAGAAAGCTTCCCAGCATTCATCCAACACAATTTATGAATTGAATGCGACTTGCCTTATTGATGGGCGATACCTGCTACCTTCCTAAGTTGCTGTTTTCTTCCTGAATTATGGCCAATCTCCAGAATAGGCTCATGGTTTTGTGTCCAAGATATGTACTACCTCCAAGCTCTGTGACATGGCGATGTACTGGATAGCTGAATGGAATGGCGAGCATCTCAGAAAACTCAGATATCAGTGTGACCAGTAAAGTCTCAGTGGAGAATCCCTGCTTTGGGCCATTTGCTTACCTATTGTTCTGTTGCCCTGAGAGTCAGGAAGGTCTTTGTCTCAGGCCAACCCTTTGTGAATCCTGAAGGAAAGATTTTTCAAATGGAAATGAATATGCTTTACCTTTGGCTCTTTCCTTAATTGATTTGGAAAGAGATGTGTGTGAATCAGCCTCTTGGCCCAGTGTGATTCTTTGACTTAGATTCTCAGTACCTGATGGATCTAAAGAAAGATCCCATGGGTGCATAAAATCCAAAATGGCAAAAAGAGCAGTCATTGTTGATGAAGTATTTTGCCTTCCTCTGTAAGGTTCCTGAATTCCATCAAGTGAGAATAGGGATCTTTTGGGTCAAATGAGTTCTTCAAATGTATTCAGAGGCTATCGAATAGGTGCTTGAGTTTTCTCATCTTTCCAATTCACATAAAGAATCTGTACCCGACACTCAGTAGGACTCAAATTGGAGAAGCAGAGCAGTATTAAGGGCAGGCCTATTTGATCACTCCTGGTACACAGGAAGGGTGTACAGGCCACTGGGAATTTAGGCAAATGAGGGGCAACAGAGCTTATTTTGGACACTGTCTTGGGCTACGCTAATGCTATCAAATGTCAATCCTATTGTTGACTTCATATTTGTTTTATCCTAAGCTCATATATTCATCCTCAACCCTGTTGAAAATATCTAATCCCATCACTCACTTTATTCTTTTCCTGATTTCCTAATGTCTCTATTGATATCTGCTTTCCTACATATTTTGCCCTGTGCATCATTGTGACTGACTCTTCACTTGTGTTGACGTTTACATTGACTCTCTAACCAAAACCCTATTGCTAAAGAACTTTTGTTCCAAATCCTATACTCACTTTTCTTCCTAAACTTACTGACTATCTTTCTAATCCAACTGACTATAACTTTTTGAATGGATGTTCTCTTCTACATTCAATGATCCAAGTACAGTTCAGGTTTCTATTCAACCGGGTGAGCGAGTAGATTCTGCAGTTTGGCAATTGGGGACAGCACATTCTGGCAACAAGATTAGCAAAGAGTTCTCAAGATTTCAACAGTGTTTCGTTAAGTGTACAGAAAAACAGGAAGTGACAAGTACATATTTTATTAACCTTTCATTCCCCACTTCTTTTTCTGGCTACTTTTAATCATAAAAGTGATCTTTGTGGGGTGTCACATTCTATGTCTGCTAGTGGGGTATTACCATAATTTTAATTTGTCCAATTTGAGCTTGGAGAAAAGAAATTACATGGTTGAGGAAACAGGGTTTTATAGTTAGTAATACTATGAGGATTATTATTGGACCGGCCAGGGTTGATAAAAACGTAATTAACCAGGGGGACTGTGTAAAAAAAGACTCAAACTACCCTTTTTGTGCCTCTCTCTCTCGTTGTTGCTCTTCAAGGCATCTTTTTAATTTACTCATAGATTTTTTTACAACTCCAGTATTGTCGACATAAAAACAACATTCTTCCCTCAAAGAAGCACAAAGGCCCCCCTCTGTCATGAAAAGGAGGTCCAACCCTCGACTGTTCTGTAAAACAACTTCAGAGAGAGAGGTTAAAGATTCCTGCAAAGCTGTGATGGAGGTTTCTAAAATCTTTAAGTTTTGATCTATTGCTGCTTCTAATTGGGTCACTTGTTGTGTCCCATGGACCAGAGCAGTGGTTCTTGTGCCCAACCCTGCAGCAACTCCTATTCGTAATAGAATGGCTAAGGTGAGGGACATATGTTCCCAGTGGAACCGGGTTGTATGTCCCCCTCTTTGATCTTCAGATGAACCTGCGTCATGATAGAGCACTCTGGGAAACATCTGCAACATTTCACAATTAATCACATCTGTTGACCATTTCATGAAAACATAAACAATGTTTAAGTATATAGAATTATACTGTTGTAGGGACGGACAAGGCAAGGCACCTAAGATAGCACCAAAGACACGGAAACAGTCTTTTTTGGTTTCAACCAGATTCAGAGGGCATTGCTTCTGTTGTAATCAATTAATCCCCTGAAACCCAAGTTACGTAGTTTCAGAATTTTGTACCCAACACGTAAGGGAAGGGGCTCAGAAGTTCACAGTCTGCAGAAGTTCACAAAAAGCAGTTTTTGTTTCTGTTTTTTCCTCAGTTTGGGCAAGTTAACTTTTCAAGGACACCTGGGTGGAGGTGTCTTCCCTTTCTTTTTTTCCCCCTTCCAGCTGTTTCCATACAGCCCAGTTTGTAACTTCTTTATCTTAGAAATGTAGCCATCTCTGTGAAGCCCCAGCTCAAGGCCAGAGGACTTTTTTCCAAATATTTTGTGAAAAACTAGTAAGGGTGTGTCTAGATCAGGAGTCCTGAATTTTTTAGCCAGTTGCCAAGGAGACCAGGGCAACACAAAAATAGGAAGTTTATCTACAGTGAACTCTTTTATAGGGACTCTTTTGCTGAAAGTCCTAAATCAGCCATGGTGAAGACTTCTGGAGAAGGTCAGTTAAGACTTTTCTGTGGGCCTGGTACAGAGGGGGAAAATTTGGAAGGCAGGAATAAGAGCAGCTCTGTGGATCTGAGAATGAGGAAGGAGAGATGTAAAAGAATATTGGGAGAGGGCTTTGGGATCTTAATAGCAACAAAAACTTGAGCAGTAGAACAGATAGAACAGAGGGGGAGACGGGAGTGAGATTCCAAAAAGCCTGTGAGGGACTTTAAATTCTTAGTAACCTGTTTTTAGTGATGACAAAGCAACATTAAAGGCCATTTTCATTACATCTTGTATTAGGGTCTGAGGATTCTTCTCAGCGGGTTTGAGCTTTGCATTAGGTGGTAAGAGGACTGGGTGGGACCCGGTGCGGGCACTGACAGGAGAGGAGAGGAGTGAGTGAATGGAGTGGTACCTCAGTATCTGCAACCTCAGCAAGGGAGCAATGGTCTGAGAACCAGTCGAGATTTGGGTTTTTGATCTAGATATTGGAGGGGAGAAATCAAGTTGCTGAGGTGGGAGTGACAGCAGAGAGTCTAGAGCACAAGGCTGAGGGTGAGCATCTATTTGAGAAGCATAGTTCAGGATGTGAGCAAAGGAGAGAGAAGGCCTCCACATAGCGGAATCTCCTTTTACCCTTTTGAGCACTTGCAGAAGTTAAAAAGGTCACACAGAATTTGAGGATCTAGAGACCCCTCTGGGGGCCATCGGTTTTGGTTATCTAATTCGTAATATGGCCAATGCTGTGTACAGAATTTGATGAGGAGTTTGGGTTCCATCTGACAGTCCCTGTATGCTCACATCCCCATGACTTACAATAGAAGTCTGCTCTCCCCCCCCACAGCCGTGACTGTTTGTGGCTTTGATAGTCTGCCGGGCAAACATAGTAATCTAGGCTAGCCAACCTGCATCTGGCTCACGTGTCCCTACATCTATAATGTTTGTTTCCATTATCTATGGTACGGAAAGGATTTAATGGAATTTTAGTGGGATCCTGTTAATCAGGGATATCCCAATAGGAAAGACCTATAGCCAGCTGACAAATGACTGGGTGGAGAGATGGCCACCAGGTTCGTAAGCTGGCTGTATTCGAGATAGGCCATACTTCGTGTCCAGTAGGATTTGTGATCAGCCATCGCAGCTTAAGGGGCTGATGAGGGTTAAGACTACTGGTCGTCAAAAGGAGAATAAATATCTTCCAGGATCTTCTTTACAACCATTTGCAATGTTTCTTTTTTCTTCTTTTTTATTTCTTTTTTTTTGTGTGTGTGGGGAAGGCTTCAATACATCCTGAAAATGTATGTTCAAAGACTAGGAGTTATTTAAGTCCATACCTTACTGGCTTAATTTCAGTAAAGTCCACTTCCCAGAAATGTCCTCGTCTGGTTCCTCATAGGTGCTTTCCTGCAGGAAGCTTGGAAGTGTAAGCTTTAACCAATTAATGGACCTGACAGGCTTTTGTTACCCATTCAGTTATTTCCTTTTGCTGTGAGTAGGTTAGTGGAAAACTGTGTTCTTGATCCTTCACGAATGAATGCAGTTTCTTTGAACAAAGGTGAGTGAGTTGATGAACATTTGCTACTGACATAGTTAGAGCCATGATTATAGGAGTAGTTACTGAAGGATTAAAAAATTCCACTTGGGGGCCTTCAGGGTTAAAAGTTATTTTGGCCCAGAGCTTGGTGAGCAGAACTCTGCCTATCAATGTGGCCAGGGATTACTAGGAAGGAGTGATGGATTTTTCCTTTTCCCTGGTCCATGGTCCTCTTAGTTGTCAAAGCCCGATATTTACTTCTGTTATACTCTTGAATTAAAGACCTTTTATTCGGTAGAGGGCCCAATGGGCCTTACGGGCTGAGTATATTCCCCCTGCATCTACTTCAAAGTTTATTGTGTTCCCCTCCACTTCAAAAGTTAACTTGAGGTCAGGGAGAGGATCTGAGCCCGGACTTTCTTAGTATTACTCCAGAGTCAGAATATCTGGCTGGCATGGCTGTCTCTTTCTAGGGCACTCTTTGGCCCAGTGTCCTTTTTCTTTAGAGTAGGCACATTGATCTGAGGCCAGGGGTGGCCTCTAGTGTGTGCCCAGGTATCCCTTCCTGTCTCTCTGTTTCTTAGTTTCTGGCCTATTTGTTGTTGTGACCAGGACCTTAGTCAATGCCTTAGTCTGTCTTTTGTTTCTTTTATCCTCACTCAGCTCCCTTCTCTTCCTCAGTTTCTTTCTTAAAGTATACCTTCTCGGGTTCTCTGACTAAATCCCTCAAAGTCATATCTTGTAATCCATCTAAGCATTGTAACTTTCTTTTAATATCCAGGGCAGCTTTCCCAATAAAGGCCATTGTGACAGATGCCTTTTGATCCTCTGCCTGAGGATCGAAAGGAGTATGTCTCTTATATACCTACATAATTATCTCTAGGAACATAGAGGGAGATTCATCAGGCCCTTAAATAATCTCTCTTACCTTGGCCAAATTAGTTGGTCACCTAGCGGCCACTAAGATACCCACTATTAGAGCCCGGCGATAAGTGGACAGATGCTCCCTACCTTCAAAGGTGTTGGGGTCCCAGTTGGGTCGTTTCAAGAGAAAGCCGGCTTTGAATATATTGGGAAGTTTTGTCGGTCACGCATTTGGTCCGAGGATACTTTTTTCTAGCATCCAGGAGGATTCTCTTTTGTTCCTCTGTCATGAAGAGAGTCCCTAGGAGTTGTTGGCAGTCATCTCAAGTAGGTTGGTGTGAAAACATCAATGACTTCACCAGACCTGAGAGCCAGGTTGGGTCCTCGGTAAAAGGAGGATTGTTATTTTTCCATTTATATAGGTCTGAAGAGGAGAAGGCCAATACTGGTAGGCTTGCATTTTTTCCCTATGGCCATCGTCAATCATTGGTCCTTGGGGATGGAGGGAAGCAACACGGGAGTTCCAGGGTTTTCAATCATTTGCCACCAGCGAGTTCCTTTAGCAACTCCAGCTTCCTCCAGGGGAGGAGGGGCTGTGTGTGACGCAGGGGAGTTATCTGGAGGGCCCTGGGCTGGCTTAGCTTCCTCCAATTGCGGAGAGGCTGAGTCAGCAGCTGGAGAATCACTTAGAGGGTGTTGGGGGTTGTGGGACAAGGGTAGAAGATAAGGAGGGGAACGAGAGTCCAGTAGAGTCAAATCTTGTGACTCAGGGAGAACAGAGGGTGGAGGAGGAGGAGGAGCAGAGGGGTTGAGAGATCGTGGGGGAAGGAGTAGGAACGGGGACACAGCAAGGAAAGGCTTCACCCACGGAGGAGGAGATTTGCAGAGGTCCTGCAAAGTTAAGGTATATTCCTGTTTATCAGTATGGCTATGTGGCCCTGGCTGTAAGACAATATCTCTGTCTTTTTAAATTAGTGGGAAGTAGAAAGATCCTTCTAGGGGCCATCAGAATCCAAAGGTGGGCCATTCTGTGGCACACAGAGTCTGCCAGGTCCAGCGTTTTACTGAAAAAGAAACATTCTGAGCCCTTAAGCGGACTTTGGTCCATAGATCAAGGGTCAGGGACAGAGGCATTGAAGTGATCTGTCCCATAATGAAAGATACACAAACAGTAAAAGCAACGACACAGGACACAGACAAGAGAAAACAATAAAGACAGGCAATGGACGTCCAACACTGAGACCAAGACTGAGCAGGTGGCAAAACCCGATGGGCTGGCAATACCGAATCTGAAACAAAGTATCACTGAGTCGAGGAGACTATTATTCCTCGATTCCGGAGTCCTCTGTGGCGTCCCCCAGGGACTTGGCTTGTGGCTCTGTGACACGTCTGCCAGCCACCATCAAAGAGAGCTCACACACTTCATCGACAGCCATTTTGCCAAGCCCTAACCTGAAACCTGAAACCAGAAAGAGGTGCCTTACTTACCCTGAGAGTAGCCCATTGGGGTCTCTCGTTCACCACTGCTGGATTTCGGTGGAACCTCCATATATAAATATCGGAAGAGCATTGGGGGAAGAGACCACCAAGAGACTCTCTCATGCAAAAACAAAGGGTTTATTGGGGGTCCAGCATGCTGGGGCTCAGAGCTCATTTGAATAGAGCAGAGAACCCTGAGAACAGCTTAAGCAGAGCTTATATACTTTCCTTGAAGAGGGCAGGGAGGAAAGTTTATTGATGGGCCTGGGCGGGTGAGCAGTTTGCGTGCAACTGGGTGAGAGAGTACATTCTGAAGTTTGGCAGTTGGGGACAGCACATTCTGGGAAAAAGATTAGAAATCACTTCTCAAGATTTCAACAGTGTTTTATTAAGCATACAGAAAAACAGGAAGTGACAAGAATCTATTTTATTAACATTTCACTACCAACTATACTTTGCCAGATTTCCTAAAGTCTCTATTGATATCTGCATTCCTACATATTTTCCCCAGTTCATCATTGTGATTAATTCTTCACATGTGCTGACATTTACATTCACTCAATACCCGAAACCCTATAGCTAAAGAACTTTTGGTCCAAATCCTATACTCACTCTCCTTTATAAACATACCGACTATCTTCCTAATACTACTGACTATCCATTTTGACTGGAAGTTCTCTTTGAAAATCAATCATCCAAGTTACAAGGTCCTATGCTTAATACCCAATCAAGGGCCCAATGCCCTTCTGGGCTTCAAATCTTACCTAGATTTTTGTTTTCAGATTCATATATTTTACCTATATATTCTTGAAAATATCGCAGGTTCCCAATACCATTATTCATCCAGCAGAATGATTTCTATTCCAAATCAAACCTGTTATTAACCGTAACCATACACTGTTCCCTCAATCTAACTTTAGAGAAGAGCAAGGACAGAGTTGGTCTTAAAATACAGGAATTTAGGGGATCTTCCAACTGCTGAGAAACTCAAAGGTCTATGCGCAAATGATCCCTAGAGAAGTTGTAGGCACCTATGAAGGAACTGAGAGAGCAAAAGTCATCTTTCATTGCAAACAACCTGGTCAGCATGAAGGGATGTGTCTGAATCAGCCTCTCTCTTCTTTATGTAGAGAAGAAGGACCAAACGAGGCCTCTGTGGAGAGCTGTTCCCGGTTACCAATGTTTGATATACCATTCTAACTTGTGAAAGTGTCAAAGGAATTAGGGACAGCCTCCATTTCATGGGACCTTTGGAAGCAAATGTTAGGACAACGTGCTTGCCAAGGCATTGACCTCATTCAGTTCCTGAAGGAAGTGACCTCACCTCACATTCTTGGTGATGGAACTCTCTGAACGTGGGATCCAGGCATCCAGGCACACAAATCTAGTCCCAGGCCCAGTCCCAGTGGTCTCACTTCTTTTGATTTACCAAAGACAGAGTCAGTCTTTCTTGGTATCTACTGATGTGAGGATGGCCAAATGCCAGGAAAGCTCTGAAGAGTGGCCTTTCCTGAGTAAGCAGGAAGTGGCTCACCGTTGTCTCCTGACAACTTCACAGAGTTGGCCAAGGAAACCAGATCTGAGACAGAACAGGCCATTTGATGGGAACATAGTATGGCCCACCAGTCAGAGGTCACACCCGATAGTCAGAGACCTACTTTGGGAAAGGAGGTGAATTTGTGGGTGTGAGTGTGTGTTTGTGATTTTGTCTCATGTTCTGAGAATAGGTAGGAAAGGCAGTTTGTTTGGTTTGGAGTGGACGATTTCTAACAAGTGATTTGACAAGGCGAGTGTTTTTATGTCTGTGTATCCCACTGTGTCCATGGTTGTAGACATTAGAAAAGAGAATGCATCAAAGGATGTGTCCAGGCTAGTAGAAAGCTTACCAGAATTCTTTCTGCCCAATGTATGAAAGGAATGCGGCTTGCCTTATGGATGGGTAACACCTGCTATCTTCCTAAGTTCCTGTTTTCTTCCTGAATTCTGGTCACTCTCCAGAATAGGCTCATGATTTTGTGACCAAGTTATGTACCACCTCCAAGCTCTGTGACATGGCCATGTACTGGATAGCTGAAGGGAATGGCGAGCGTCTCAGAAAATTCAGATATCAGTGTGACCAGGAAAGTCTCAGTGGAGAAACACTGCTTTGGGCCGTTTGCTAACCTAATGTTCTGTTGCCCTGAATGTCAGGAAGGTCTTTGCCTCATGCCACCCCTTTGTGAAGCCTGAAGAAAACAGTTTTCAAATGGAAATGAATATGGATCACCTGTGGCTCTTTGCTTAATTGCTTTGAAAAGGGATGTGTCTGAATCAGCCTCTTGGCCCTGTGTGAGGTTGTGGCTTAGATACTCAGCACGTGGTGGATGTAAAGAAAGATCCCATGTGTGCATCCAAAACCAAAATGGCCAAAAAGCAGTCCTTGTGGATGAAGTCTGTCGCCTTCCTCTTTAAAGTTCTTGAACTCCAAGAAGTGAGAATAGGGATCCTTTGGGTCAAATGGGTTCTTCAAAGACCTGCAGAGGAGCTTGTGTTTTCTCATGACTGCAAATAACATAAAAATATATACCTGACACTCAGTTTTCCACAAATTGGAGAAGCATAGAAGTATTAACGTCTAGCATATTTGATCACTCCTTTTTCACATGAAGGGTGTCCAGACCACCCTGAATTTACGCCAATGAGGGGCAAGGGAGTTATTTTGGACACTCTCTTGGACTCCGCCACTCATGGAAACCTTCAGCCAGAGGTTGTGATTAGTGTCTATATGGAAGAAGATGAGGGCCATATGGGAGGGTTTTGGTTTTAATTTTGGTCATTTGTGTCCGGTTGGAAGACATGACTGGGACCACCTGGGCTTGAACTCTGGTGTGATTCCCCTTAGAGACTGAATTCAGAGAAGTATTGCCATGAATTTTGTTGGGATTTTAGGAGTCCACCCATGAGAATCACCCTTGGAAACTGAGATCTAGGCCCAGGGTGGCTTTCCACAGAGCCCTGGGTATCTCAGCCAGAAGATCACATGATTTAATTCTGAAAGACTTGCCAGCCATTGTTGAGAGTCACAACACCCATGGACGTCACATTGTAGACCTCAATAGGCCTGGCTTCATGTGACATTTTGGCCACTCTTTGGGAAGCCTTGCCTGTGAGAGTTCTACAGAGCATTCATTGAAATGAGCTTCCTCACCATTTAAAGGTTCCTGAATGAATTGAAACCCACAGTGCCTGCAACGTCATCCTTGAAAAATGCCTAGATAAATACCATGAAATTTTTGAAATTCCCATGACCAGGTGGCACTGGAGAAACTTTGGATGTCCTGTTGCTGATCGTAAATATGCAAGACAGTGCCTTGATTGAGTGGGTTTCATGAAAATGGTGTAGAACAGAGATGCCAGTATGTTGGAACCTGCTGAGTAGTGGGCCTAGAGCAGTGGTAGGCAGGTGTGTGATAAAAAATTTGTGGTGGGGCCATGTGGATCTGCCATTGGATCCCAAATGGCTTGTGACTTACATGGTGCAGCCAGCAAACCCTTCCATGTAAAGGCTTCTGGTTATATGGAGATGTTTCCGGGCAATGTTTAGAATCAGGTTACTATGGACATGGGGCCAAGCTATGTGGGATAGAAGCCTGGTTGGTGCATTCTCCTGCAGACCCTGACCAACCACACATGAAAGAATTGCCTCCAGAACTGTGTCCCAGTTGAACTTCTTTTATTTCATGAAGCAAATGCCAAAGTCCCAGTGCAGCAGCAAGAAACACCACGAAAAGTGGAGGATGACCAAATCGCTTCCCAGTCCACATGGGAATACCCTTAGCCCCCAGTGGCCACAGTTTACTTACAAAGAGAGAATTCAGCACTGCTGCCTCATGTTCATTGGAAAATAAGAAACCATGTCCTCCAGGTCACATAGATGCAGACACAGCTTTGATAGTCTCACTAAAAAGAAGCTAAAGCTCCTGACAACAACATATATTTCAAGTGCCCAAACTCAGAGGCAGTTTCTCAAGAAGTATTTAGGCCAGCAGAACTCCATGTTTATGGAGTGTTTACCCTGTCCCATACTAGGGAAACTCCTCTACCACTTCCAAGGTTGTAAACTCCTGAGCATATTATTCACAGATTTTATTACTCTTCTCCTCTAATTGTGTCTTACTTTGGGCGAAAAAAAATGTCAAGGAATTGTTCTGGATGAGAGTGGGAAGATTTTGTTTAGCACATATTTGCATACACATTGGATTTATTTTTCTATTTTACATTTGAAATACTGAATCCTGACACTAACACATGCCCTGCTAGATTCTGAATACTAATCCTAATATAAAGGAGAAAAATTACGGAAACAGAATAGAAATACAAGCAGTTCAGAGGAGGCATGTTGTATACTTGGACTTGCCTTTTGCATTATATAGGGTAGGAGTTATAAATCTAGTCAATTTTTTGTTGAAATAGTTTTCCATGTGCTTTTAAAGTTAACAAATATGTGAATTCCTGTCTCCCTTTCTCTGTATTCTATTCAGCACATGTATTTTTATATGCACATATAGAATCCTACCTGGTATCACACGTACATTCTTGTGAGTTACATGACTTGGCAGATACAAAGTGTGAGAAGAGATCACTCCTCTTAAACGCTGTTTGACCTGAAAATTCAACCTATGGGTGAGCTTCCTAGTTGAAAAAAGTTATACATAAATCCATATCCAGTAAAATGAATATTTTTGGATCTGTGGATGATTCATATTTCACGGTGTAATTCGATTGGCATATATATTGCTAATTTTTAAAATCTGTGTGTGGATATATATATATATATATATATACATATATATATATATATATATATATTCTCTCCAGATATTTCAAAATATTTAATATATGTGTCTTATTATACACTCCCTAAATTCATTCATGATTATGTATGTGGATTTATAATCAACTTTTCACAAGATTATTCTCAGAAATATTCATTCACCTGATATACGTATTTTTTTCCTAGTATTGAAAACTAACTTCAGTGAATGGTGCATATAAATCCTAATATTTCTACAGTAACTGATCCATTTTCACATCAATGCAAGTAGATTCCTATGGGACATGATAAGTATTTTGAAGTTCATTTTTATTGAAAACTAGTACATTACTATTTCTTCAGTTTATGCACATTATTGGATATATATTTCATCCACAAGTTCACAAATTTATAGGCATTTATTTCACTTTCAATCACTTTCTGCTTCAGAAAACACGTGTTCCGCCATGTTTCAAACTGGTCTTTTCATGAGACTTCTTTCCAAACACATTATTTTTGATTTCCATAATCACTTTTGAAGCAAAACTCACTCACTCTTCATGATAAACCATAACCCTAGGATTACAATTAGACGTATAACTAGTTGTTATGAATGATTATATATCAATATATGATTTCTTATGTATTTTCAGATATCAATTCAATACATTATTTAAAGTGGAACCAGTTATATTATTTATTAACTGTATGGTCTATTCATGCATTATCTCTATATTCATAGACACAGGGTACACCTATTTTTACCCTCAATACTAATTTATACGTTTTCAAAATATTCCTCAAAAAATGGTGGAAGAATTACTCATGTCACCTGATCTATATATACATTTTATCACAGTAATATTCTGGACAAAAAAATCAAAGGTCACCCTTAAGGTTGTACCAGAGCCTAAATGGAAAGTGAGCATGGATTACTAAAACCTTCCATGTCCAGGTGGCCTAATGCTCTCAAATGTCAATCTTATTGGTGACTACATTTTTGTTTCTTTCTAAGATTATATATTCAACCTCAAGCCTGTTGAAAATGTCTAATCCTATCACTCACTTTATACTTTGCCTGATTTAGTAATGTCTCTATTTATATCTATTTTCCTACATATTTTCCCCTGTTCATCATTGTGACTGACTCTTCACTTGTGCTGACATTTACATTCACTGTCTACCTGAAACCCTATTGCTTAAGAACTTTTGGTCTAAATCCTATTCTCACTCTTCTTTGTAAACCTACTGACTATCTTTCTAATCCTACCGACAATCCCTTTTTGAGTGGGTTTTCTATTCGACATTCAATCATCCATGGTACAAGCTCCTATGCCATTGTATATAGATTTATCTGAGACATTTTTGCAGAAAATAATTCAAAGCTAAGTGTGCCAATTAAGGGCCCAATGCCCTTCTGGACTTCATATCTTCCCTAGATTTCTGTTTTTATACTTATATTTCACCTATATATTCTTGTAAGTATCATAGTTTCCCAATACCATTATTCGTCATGCAGAAGGATTCCTAAGCCCAAATTGAACATGTTACTAACCCAAACCATGCACGTTTCTCTCAATCGAACTTTACAGAACAGCAGGGACAGGGTTGCTCTTAAAATACAGGAATGTAGGGCATGTTCCACCTGTTGAGAACATCAAAGGTCCATGCAGAAATGATCCCTTGAGAAGATGTAGGCAGCTACGAAAGACCTGAGAGAGAAAAGTCATCTTCAATGGGAAACAACCTTGTCAGCATGAATGGATGTGTATGAATCAGCCTCTCTCTTCTTAATGTAGAGAAGATGGACCAAAACAGTCCTAGGTGGAGAGCTGTTCCCGGGTGCCCATGGTTTATATACCATTCTAACTTGTGAAAGTGTCACAGGAAGTAGGGGCAGCCTCCATCTCATGGGACTCTTGAAAGCAACTGTTAGGACAAAGTGGTTGTCAAGGCAATGACCTCATTCAGTTCCTGAAGAAGTGATCTACCTCACTTCCTTGGTGATGGAACTCTCTTAACTTGGGATCCAGGAAGCCAGGCACCCGGAGCCAGTCCATTCCCAGACCCAGTAGGCTCACTTGTTTGAATTTACCAAGGAGAGTGTCAGTCTTTCTTGGTACCTACATATGTGAGGATGGCCAAATACCAGGAGAGCTCTGAATAGGGGCCTTTCCTGAGAAAGTAGGTAGTGGTTCACCGCAGGCTCCTGACAACTTCACAGAGTTGGCCAAGGAGACCAGATCTGAGATAGGACAGGCCATTTTGGGGGAACATAGTATGGCCCACCACTCAGAGGAAACTCCGGATAGTCACAGAGTTACATGGGGGAAGGAGGTGTCTTTGTGGGGTGGGTGTGATTTTGTGGTTTTGTCTCATGATCTGATAATAGGTAGGAAAGACGGTTTGTTTGATTTGGAGTGGTCTTCTTCTAGTAAGTCGTTGGACAAGGCAAGTGTTTCTATTTCTGTGTATCCCACTGTGTCCGTGGTTGTAGACATTAGAAAATAGAATGCAACAATTGATATGTCCTGTATAGTAGAAAGATTCCCGGCATTCATCCTGCCCAATTTATGAATGGACTGCAGCTTGCCTTATCCATGGGCAACACCTGCTACCTTCCTAAATTCCTGTTTCTTCCAGAATTCTCACCACTCTCCAGAATAGTCTCATGGTTTTGTGTCCAAAATATGTACCACCTCCAAGCTCTGTGACATTGCCATGTCCTGGATAGCTGAAGGGAATGGCGAGCATCTCAGAAAACTCAGATATCAGTGTGACCAAGAAAGTCTCAGTGGAGAAACCATGCTTTCGGCCTTTTGCTTATCAATTGTTCTGTTTCCCTGAATGTCAGGAAGGTCTTTGCCTCAGGCAACCCCTTTGTGAAGCCTGAAGAAAACAGTTTTCAAATGGAAATGAATGGGCATCACCTGTGGCTCTTTGCTTAATTGCTTTGGAAAGGGATGTGTCTGAATCAGCCTCTTGACCCTGTGTGAGGTTGTGGCTTAGATTCTCAGCACCTGATGGATGTAAAGAGAGATCCCATGTGTGCATCCAAAACCAAAATGGCCAAAAGAGCAATTATTGTGAATGAAGTCTCTCACATTCATTTGTAAGGTTCCTGACCACCATCAAGTGAGAATACGGATCCTTTGGTTCAAATGAGTTATGCACAGCCCTCCAGAGGCTAACCCAAGGTTTTTGGGTTTTCTCATGGCTCCAAATCATATAAAGAATCTATACCTGACAGTCAGTAGGCCTCAAATTGGAGATGCAGAGCAGTATTAACAGCTGGCCTATCTGATCACTCCTGGTTCACCGGATGGGTGTCCAGGCCACCTTGACTTTAGGCAAATGAGGGGCAAGGGAGCTTATTTTTGACACTGTCTTGGGCTGCACCCCTCATGAAAAACTCCAGCCAGAGGTTATGATAAGTGTCTATATGGAAGAAGATGAGGGCCATGTGTGAGTGTTTGGTTTTAATTGTGGTCATTTGTTTGGCGGTTGGAAGAGATAACTGGATCCACCTGGGCTTGAATTCTGGCATGATTCCTCTTAGAGACTGAGTTCTGGAATTTACCTCAAAGAAGTATTGCCATGAAATGTGTTGGGATTTTAGGAGGCCACGCATGAGATGCGCCCTTGAAAACTGAGATCGAGGGCCAGGGTGTCTTTCCACAGTGCAGTGAGAATCTCAGCCAGGATATCACATGATTTTATTTTGAAAGACTTGGCAGCCATAATTGAGAGTCTAAACACAAATGGAACTCATATTGTAGACCTCAATGATCCTGGCTTCATGTGACCTTTTGGACACTTTTTGGGAAGCCTTGCCTGTGAGATTTCTCCAGAGATTTCATTTAAATGAGCTTCCTCACCACATAATGGTTCCTGCATTAATTGAAACGCACAGTGACTCCAACTTCATCCTTCAAAAATGGCTAAATAAATACTATCAAATTTCTGAAATTCCAATACCAGGTGGCACTGGAGAACCTTTGGATATCCTGTTGCTGAACATGAGTGAAATAATTCCCCACGCAATGACACTTCACCGGGAGAATTCCAATTTTATTGCTAAAAGCTGTGTGCTTATATAGAACTAAGGGGGAGATGGTATGGCTTAGATAAATGGCAGCAACCCGTTTATTGACAAGTTCTTTCAAATATCAGCTCCAGAGCCCAGGAATTAGTTCAAATTGGGGCTAAGGTTCCCCACAAGCGAGATTTGAAATTGGCGCTGGCGGGAGAGTTCACAAGGGCGGGAACTTTTTGCACCACTGCAGAAATGAAGAAGGTAGGAAGAAGAAGTCCTTAGGCGCCATGTTGGGGTTTTTCTCTGCCGTATGGCTGCCATTTATTCCTGTCCCAACATTCCACCCTTTTTGTTTTCTTAGGAAGTGGGGCGTCGTTTGTCAGATCTGGCTGCTTCCTGCTGTGTGGGGCTGGTGTGTGGCCTAGAAAGAGAAGTGGAGGAATGCTCAGGGGGCAGGTATGGGGATATTATGGCAGCCAGAAATAAAACCCAGTGGCTATAGACAGCTATTTTCATAGGGGTGAAGTCAATGAATGTTCCCTGAAGCCAAAGATGTCGATGGCATGGAACCAGTCCTGGATGGAAGAGATTGTTGGTATCAGCCACTGGTCCTGTAACAGAGACTCAAGGAAATACTGGAAGCGTTGCCTGGACATGGTGTCGCCAGCACCTGAAGAAGATCAGAGCGAATAAAAACAGAATGAAGATAAAAATTAAAGCAATTGTCAATTTTTGGCAGAAGTTCCATGTGGGGGGACTGACATAGAAGAGGCCAAGGGCCATGAGAAAGCTTAGAAGGTGGTAAAGACTATGAATCCAGGATGGCAGATTAAGAGGTTCTCCGAGCTCGTTGTCTCCCGCTGTCTAATACCCGTTGCATTCCATCGTGCCTGGTAGTGAGCTTCATCACTGAGTGAACTGTTCTCTTGGAGATGTTGGGGATTCATCGGTCATCAGAGGCTGGTAGTGACTAAGCAAAAGCTGGTTGAAAGTTTGATTAGGAATTTTATGCAGTTGGGTTTGAAGGCACTTCATTATGCAGGGCAAGAGAGCACAAAAAAGGAGCATCCAAATAAGGGGACCCAAGATATGTAGTAAGTACATGGCAAGATAGGATTGGAAGAACCCCGTTATGGGATTGGAGGAGGTAGGTTTGAGCAATTGGGTCGATAATTCCTGCAATTTAACAACATTTTTTTATTAGCCCAGATTCATTAACATAATAGCAAAATTCCTCTCTGAGGAATAGGCATGTAACCCCTTTTTCTGCAGTGAGAAGATCAATTGCCCTTTGGTTCTGTAAAGCCACTTGTGCCAATGAAGTAACCTGCCGCTGCAAGGAACCCAGAGACTCAGCCATGGTATTGAGTGTTTCCTGCAGTTTTTGTTGAAGGTCATTGGATCCCATAGAGCATGACCTATAGCTCCACCAGAGAGTCTGAGACCCGTCACTGAGGTTGTTAAAATGAGGCCTACCAGAACCGGCAGAAAGACTACCCTACGGGTGCGGGAAGGTAGGGCCAACTGTCAGAATTCGGTGGGAGTATACAAAGATAGCTGAGGAACTACAGTAACCAAGAAACAGGCGCCAGAGACATTGATGGTTGAGGTACTTAAAGAACCATTACACCAGAGGAAATGTCCAGGTTGCATAAACACAGGGCTCTATGGAGTGCTGTAGCTCAAGGAACAAATGGGTAAAGGATTCATTATTGGCAGGTGGAAACAGATGAAAGGAAATAATGTATTGGTGGAATAACTTTCCCACAGTGGGATACGTGTCACATGTAGGGGTTGTCCTTTTTAGAGAAATTGTAGGGTTTTGCTGGAATATTTCCTGCCGCTAATGGGACTGCTGCTAGAAGTGGACGACTAAGTGAAGCACAGAGAAAGCACTGAGAAGTAGGCACAGAAAGAGGGGTGGAGTTTAATAATCAAAAAGTTTGGTGTAGCAAATTGAGCCATGTGGGAGGGGGACCTGAGAGGGTTGAAGGCTCTGAATCCTTTTTGGATGAGCTATGGATATGATCTCGAAGTTTTGATTCTGAGTCCTTAATGTGTTCGACTACCTTGATGGTTGCCTTAGGTTGCGTAATCAGGGTGAGGCCAATAGTCATCCACCCTGTGGGTCTGACTGAGGTTGTCCGAGCATAGACAGCAAACTCAACATAGCCCCATCGTTTGGCCTTGGGGTCAGGTTTATCTAAAGTATACCATCCATTGTTACTGGATGAAGAGCCTTTATGCCACTTTATGTAACTAGAAGTCCACCCTTCAGGGTAACCAAATGAGTGGTAAGAATAGCTACCACGTTCATCATGGAACATGCATGACCAATAGGGGCACCCATTATATATCTCAGGCCACCAATGACAATAGTCTTTTGTTTGATCAAAAAGGAAGCAAATGAAAGGCCAGTTCCAGCTACCAGGGACGAAAGTCCTTGAAGGTGACAATTTTAGGGAAATAGAGGTGCAGTTGTGGATGAAGCAAGTAGTTGCATCCACTGCACAGACCTTCTGCATGCCATGTTCTGAGTATCGTTCCCGAAAAGTGAATAAATGCATGGTAGGTGAGGAGGGTAAAGACCAGTCCTGACAGAGCACAGAAAATAAGCAGAGCACAAAAAACAAGCAGTTAGAGAAGACTAGGGTGTTGGGAGAGCTCATTGTGCCTTCTTTAAGAGGAATTGGGCTGCAAGGAAAACCGTGTGAGCCACAACTAAAATGGGTGAGATGGGTGTGGAGAGCAGGAGTAAAGGGGAGGTTCAGGAGGTGATTCTTGGAGTTCCTCTGGGGTGGCCCTGTCTTCAGCAGGTGGGGCCTCCTGGTGATGTGGCTTCAACCTAGACATGTGAATCCAGGGAGTGAGACAGTTGTCTGGTAAGGAGAGTTTGGCGGCGGTAAGGGTAAAGAGAATGACAGGATAGGGGCCTTCCCATTTTGCGGCAAGAGTCCCTTTCTCCTCTGGGGTATTATAATAGACTAGACTAACAGGTGTTAAGGGAGGAGTGTTTGGAGAGGAGACTGGGTCCGGAACAAGCCAGTCCTGATATTTCCAGAGTTCCGAGCGGAGATGGAGCAAGAGAGGCAAAGACAAATCTCGGGTGAGAGGTCCTTGTGAAATGACCAACCCAGGGGTTATAAGAGGTCTTCCATACATTATCTCAAAAGGAGACAGTAAAGATGGTTTCTTAGGGAGAGCTCTGATTCGAAGCAAAGCCAAGGGAAGGAGTTTGAAACAGTCTATGTTTAATTCCATTGTCAATTTGGTAAGGACTTCCTTTAGAGTACGATTTACCCTTTCCACTTTCCCTGAAGCCTGGGGGAAATATGGACAGTTGAAATGCCACTTGAAGGAGAGGGCTTGAGAGACCTTTTGTGTGATCCTAGAAGTAAACTCAGGGCCATTGTCATATTGTAGGGAAGTGGGCATACCAAACCTGGGGATGATGTCTGTCAGTAAGATTGAAGCTGCAGTGGAAGCCTTTTTATTGGAAGTGGGAAATGCCTCAACCCAACCAGAGAAAGTGTCCACAAAGACAAGAGGTATTTAGTGCGCCATACTGTGGGCATGTTGGTGAAGTCTACCTGCCAGTCAGCAGCGGGAATGTGTCCCCGGGCTTGGTGGAAAGGGAAAGGTTTGGGCCTTAAAGGAGTATGAGGGTTGGTCCGCTGACAGATCTGACAATTAGAGGCTATATTCTGTAGCATGGCTTGTCAGAGGGGGTGAGGGAAAAGAAACTCTGTAAAAAGAGGGTCAAAGACTGAGAATTGGAAAGGAATAGAGTATGAAGGAACTTGAAAAGATTCTTGTTCTTACTGAAAGACGTAGGGGCTTCAGATGAGCTGTCTAAAGTGGCCATTATATGTCCCCCATGGAGGCCATAATTGAAAGTGGTAGCAGCCATTCGTGCCGCCTGGTCAGCTTTGGCATTGCCCTCAGTGATAAGAAAGCCGTCCTTCTGATGGGACCTACAATGGACAACTCCCAACTGGGTGGGTAAGTGGGAGGCCTCTATTAGATTGGTTATAAAAGCTGAATTAGTGATCGCATTACCTTTGGTGGTAAGTAGGCCTCGCTACTTTCAAATATCAGCATGGGATAATAAGATATGGAAGACATATTTTGAATCAGTTTAGAGGGTGAGGGATTTGCCTTGTGCTAGAAGGCAGGCACGAGTGGATGCTATAAGTTCAGCCTACTTGTCTGTAGTTCCTGAAGGCAAAACTTTGGCCTCTATAATCTCAGTGGCTGAAAATACAGCGTATCCAGAGTAATGAGTTCCGTTCTCCCTAAAGGAACTGCTGTCAGTAAACCAGATAAGGTCAGGCTTGCTGAGTGGTCTCTCAGAAATGGAAGAATGACAGGGGAGGAAATCATCTAAGGTTTCCAAGCAATTATGAGTTGGTATGTGAGACATGGGAGTCATTGGGAGCAGTGAGGCAGGGTTCAGTGCAGAGCAGGGGAGGAAAATAATATTAGGGTTTTCGAGAAAGGAAGTGAGGGGCGACAGAAATCTGGATGTAGGGAGAGTTTGAAGGCCCTTTTAAGCTAAAAGATCCTTCAAGTGATGTGGAGAGTGGATAGTTCAAGGGGCCCCAAAAGTCAGATTAGAGGCTTCTTTGTGTAAAATTTGTCCAGTAGCCAGAGCTCTTAAGCAAGGGGCCCACCCACGGATGGTAGGGTCTAGTTGCTTGGACAAATATGACACAGGTGCAAATGTACGCCCATAGTTTTGACCTAAGACCCCAAGTGCTTGCCCCCCTTTTTCATGGACATATAGATGAAATGTTCTTGAAAGATCTGGAAGGTGAAGGGCAGGTGCCTTTAAGAGGAGTTGCTGAAGCCTGCGGAAGTGGTAGATGGGAAAGGAGGCAAGAGATTCACTAGGGTGTCCCTTTGCTAGGTCATACAGGGGTTTGGAGAGAAGAGAATAATTTGGGATCCAGGCCCTAAAATAACCTGCTAATCCTAGGAATGATAGTATTTTGGCTTTCGTATAGGGCACTGAAAGATCACAGAGGAGTTGCCTCCTATCCAGTGTTATTTCCTTTTTCCCGGGTGTAAGGCAAAAACCAAGATAGGTGACCGAAGACTGGGAAACCTGGGCCTTGTGGGGAGACTCCCTATATCCCTTGTCTTCTAGGAATTTATGAAGCTGAGCGGTGTGGGATTGAGAGTGTTCCAGAAAGACTACATAGAAGAAGGTCATAGACATATTGAAGTAGAGTAGAGTCAGGACAGGTCAGGTGAAAGGATGTGAGGTCCTGGGCAAGAAATTGGCCAAAGAGATGGGGGCTATCCCTGAATCCCTGTGGGAGGACAGTCCAGGTAAGCTGATCAGAATGGCGGGTGTGAGAGTCAGTCCATGAAAAAGCAAAGATATCCTGAGATTCTGAGAACAGGGGAATAGAAAAGAATGCATCTTTTAAATCTAGGACTGAGAAGTGAGTAGTAGTGGCATGGATCTGAGAGAGGAGGGTGTAAGGGTTGGGCACTAGCGGGTGGATGGGGTCCACAGAGGAGTTGACAAGGCGAAGTTCTTGAACCAGCCTGTAGGACACGTTAGGTTTCTTAACTGCCAGAATGGGTGTGTTGAAAGGAGAGTGTGTAGGCCTAAGATACCCCTTTCATAATAAATCCTGGATGATGGGTTCTAATCCAAGGAGAAATGTGGTTGTGAGTGGATATTGTGGTTGACTAACATATCTTGAAGGGTCCCGTAAGACAATATGAATAGAACTGCATTTAGCCATAAAGGGTGTAATTGTGTCCCAAACCTCAGGGTTAAATGGTTTAGATAGTCGTGGGAGAGTGCATGAAGGAGGTGTATCTGCCCCTAGGAATATCATGAGGAAATGAGAGGTAGGAGAGGTGTGGGTTGATAAGTGAATGGTGACTTTTAATAGTGAGAGTATGTCCCTTCCCAGAAAGGGAATGGGGCAATGGCTCATAACAAGAAAGGAGTGAGTGAAGGACAAAAGGGATCGCTGCATATAACATGATTGGGGGGGGTTTGAGGAAAAATCTTTTTACCTCCTACCCTGACAATAGGAGTTTTTGAGGGTGTGGTAGGACCCTAATACTCCCTCAAAATCGAAAAAGCGGCACCAGTATCCAAGAGGAAGTTAATGAAGCGTCCATCCACCAGGAAGGTGACCCTAGGCTCTTGATTCTTGATGGTAATAGTCTGGAGGGAAGGCCCAGGACTCCATCAATCCTCCTCTGCCAAGCCCAGGTGAGGCTGGGGTTGCTGGGCAGCAGACCAACCTTCCTTCTGGGTTGTTGGGCAGTCTGCCCCCCAGTGTCCACTTTGATGGCATTTTGCGCAGGTGTTGTAGGGTGTCCTCGGCGAAGAACAATTCCTGGTCCAATGTCCCTCCTTACCTCATTTGAAGCAAGCTCCAGGGGGGGTCATATTGGGACGGCATGGTGATGGCCTTCTCTGAATGAGCTGGGCCAACATTTGGAATTTGGCATTTTCAGCCCTCTGCCTACGGAATTCACTTTCATCCTCTCTACCATGAAAAACCTTGAAAGTGACAGCGAGGATTTTGGTCTGAGGAGTAGCAGGGCCCTGTTCAAACTTTTTAAGCTTGGCTTTAATGTAAGGGTAGCTTTGGGCCAGAATATATGTCATTAAGACATGACGGCCATCAGGGGTTTCTGGGTCGAGGTTTGTGTACTGCTGAAGGGACTTGGTTAGTCTATCCAGGAATTCTGAAGGTGTTTCCTCCTTCCTTTGAATGACCTCCTGCATCTTTTGAAAGTTAACAGCCTTGCGGGTGGACTTTTTCAGTCCCGCCAAGAGGCAGGATGTAAAAAGGTCACTAGACTGTAAGCCCATAGGGGATCCTGCTCTGGGACAGCATGAGGGCCTGTGGGTGGTTATGATTGGTCCTATGATTTTCATCAGCATGGGCTTGGGCTAGCTCCCAGAACCATTGCCTTTCCTTGGGGAGAAGTTTATTGGCCAAGAGCATGTAGATGTCATGATGAGTGAGGCTATATGCTTGCAGTACCCATTGAAACTCCCGAATGTAAGTGGTTGGGTCAGTGGTGAAAGAGCCTAACTTCCTCTCTACCTGAGTAATGTCCGACATGGAGAAGGGCACATGGACTCTGATGACACCCTTGGGACCAGCTACCTCACGAAGGGGTGCGATTGTCTTGGGCGTGGGAAGGAGTCCCTTAGACCTGATAACAGGAGGACTGAAAGAGGCAGGCGGTGGACAGGAAGGAGAGGGAGGGGAAGGGAATGTCTCTGTGGAAGAGGAGGAGGTGGAGCAGGCAGAAGAGTGGGGAAGGGAGGGGGATGAAATGGAAGGTTGAGGATCCGTGGAATCAGGCAGAGGAAGAGGAGGATTTTGCGGGAGAGAAGGGTCAGTTGGGGCTGGGGGATAAGGTGGGGGTTGATCTGCTGGGTCGAATGAGGAAGAATCTGCGAAGTCAGGAGTAGAACAAGGGGAAGAGAGGGGTTTGCAAGCAAGAAGGACCTGAGAGGGAGGGCAGGAGGAGCAGAGACAGGGTGCTGTGCGAGAAGGCTAAAACATTCAATACAGGGAATCTCACTCCACTTTTTCAGATGCTGGCAGTAATTAAAAAGGTCCAAGAGGAGGTTTGGATCTAAGGAGCCTTCTGGAGGCCAATGATTGCCATTATCCAGTGGATATGTAGGCCAATCTTGGGTACAGAATTTGATTAGAAATTTGGGCTTGATGTCTGGTGTGAGGGAGAGTGTGGCCAGATTTTTTATTAAACTTTAGAGAGGTGAGGTTTCAGGTACAGATAAAGAGGTGTCCACAGTCACAGGGAGAGATGGAAGAGAGAGAGAGAGAGAGAGAGAGAGAGAGAGAGAGAGAGAGAATAAGTGTAAGCAAGAGAGACAAAGAGAAAACCCGGCCTGGAACGGACTCCGGGAAGCGCTCAGGGCGAATGGGGGTCAGGTGGGCATCCCCAAAATGACCAGCCATCATGAGGAAATACAGAGGGCACTACCTGATCGTCACCAGTGAAGTGCGATCTGTGAGACCCAATGGGTTCGGAGCCACGGGCAACCTGACATCAGGAAAGTTTTCGAACGCAGCAGAAGAAGTAAGTAATGAAAACAGAACTCTGGCTCCAGCAGAATGCAGTTCCAGGATGGGAGTTCAGTTTTCCCCGAGCAGAGAGGCAGCTTCAGCCAGACACAGCAGGCCCGCAGGAAACAGCAACTCTAGCCAGCAGCGGCAGCAGCAGCAGAGGAGGAAAAACCACAGAGCCTCTCATGTAAACTCAGAAGCCTCACACCCCAAAGGGAAACGGATCACCAGAGGGTCCACTGCAACCAGTAAAGGTCTTAGTGGGAGGAATTCCCTCCCCCCTACCAGGTGTCTAGAGTGTGACAGACGATCATGGTCACAAAGCCAGCGGTAGCCCGAAGGGAGTTGGCGAGCCAGGGTCAGGGGAGGCTTACATACAACAAATCAGTGGTGAGTGCAGGAAGCCTGCGTCTGAAAAGAGCAGACCAGGGCAGAGTGCCACGGTGGAGCAGTGGACGGGGCTCTTGTTGGAAAGAGCTCACCCATATCCTCACACGGGGCACCAGAATGAAAGAACTCCCCACGCAAAGCCACTTCACCGGGAGAATTCCAATTTTATTGCAAAAAGCTGTGTGCTTATATAGAACTAAGGAGGAGATTGGAGGGCTTAGATAAATGGCAGGCAATCCGTTTATTGGCAAGTTCTTTCAGATATCAGCTCCGGAGCCTAGGAATTAGTTCTTATTGGGGCTAAGATTCCCGGCCAGCAAGGTTTGAAATTGGCGCCAGCAGAAGAGTTCACACGGGCGGGAACATTTCGCACCACTGCAGAAAAGAAGAATGTAGGAAGAAGAAGTGCTTAGGCGCCATGTTGGTTTTTTTTTTTTTCTGGGGTATGGCTGCCGTTTATACTTTTCCCAACAATGAGTATACCAGACAGTGCCTTGATTGACTGGTTTTTATGAAAATGGTGTTTAACAGAGATGCCAGAAAGTTGGATCCTGCTGATTAGTGGGCCAAGAGCAAAGGTGGGCATGTGTGTGATAAAACATCAGTGGTGGGACCATGTGGATATGCCATTGGCTTCCAAATGGCTTGTGACTGACATGGTGAAGCCAGCAGACCCTTATATGTAAAGGCATCTTGTTACATGGAGAGGATTCAGGACATTGTTCAGAATCAGGTTGCTATGTTCAAGAGGGCAAGCTATGTGGAATAGAAGCCTGGTTCTTTTATTCTCCTACAGACCCTGACCCACCACATGTGACAGAAATCCCTCACACACTGTGTCCCCGATGAACTCCTTGTATTTCATGAAGCAAATACCAAACTTCCAGTGCAGCACCAAGAAACACCACGAAAATAGAGGATGACCATATGGCTTCATAGTCCACACTAGAGACATTTAGCCCCAGGGGGCCACAGTTTACCTTCAAAGGGAGAATTCAGCACTGGTGTCTCATGTTCATTGGAAAATAAGAAACCATGTCCTCCAGGTCACATAGATGCCCAGGTTTATGGTTTCACTAGAAAGGAAGCTAAAGCACGTGACAACAACATATATTTCAAGTGCCCAACCTCACAGGCAGTATCTCAAGAAGTCTCTAGGACAACAGACCTCCATGTTTTTGAAGTGTTTACCCTGTCCCTTACTTTTGGAAACTCCTCTAACACTTCGAAGGTTGTGAACTCCTGATCGCATTCCATTCCAGATATGTATTCATGGATTTTCTAACTCTTCTCCTCTAATTGTGTCTTACATGGGGTGAAGGTGTTGTCAAGGTATTGTTCTGGATGAGAGTGGGAAGATTTTTGTGTAGCACATATTTACATACACATTGGATTCATTTTCCAATTTTCCATTCGAAATACTGAATCCCTGTCAGTAACCCATACCATAATAGACTCTGACTACTAATCCTAATATGATGGAGACAAATAACCCAAACATAATATTAATACAAGCAGTTCAGAGGAGGCATGGTGTATAGTTGGTCTTGCCTTTTGCATGATATAGTGTAGGAGTTATAAATCTTGTCAATTGTTTGTTGAAATAGTACTCCATGTGTTTTTAAAGTTAACACATATGTGAATTTCTGTCTCCTTTTTTCTGTAGCCAATTCAGCACATGTATTTTTATATGCACATAAAAAATCCTACCTGGTATCACACGTACATTTTTGTGAGGTGGCTAACTTAGCAGAAACAAAGTATGAGAAGAGATCACCCCTCCTAAACGCTTTTGGAACTGAAAATTCAAACTATGAGTGAGATTTTTAGTTGAACAACATTATACATAAATCCATGTTCAGTAAAATTAATATTTTTGGATCGGTGGATGATATATATTTCACGATGAATTTTGATTGGCATATATATTGCTACTTTCTAATGTTTCTCTGTGAGATATATATATATATATATATATATATATATATTGTCTAGATTTTTCCAAATATAAAATATATGTGTCCTATTATACACTCCCTAAATAATTCACTCATGCTCATGTATGTGGTTTTATAATCAAATTTTCATACGATTATTTTCAGAAATATTCATCCACCTGAAATACATATTTGTTTTCTAGTACTGAAAACTCACTTCACTCAATGGTGCAAACAAATCCTTATATTTCTACTGTAACTGACCCAATTTAACATCAATGCAAGTAGATTCCAAAGGGGCATGATGTGTATTTTGACGTTCATTTTTATTTAACACTGGTACATTACTATTTCTTCAGTTTTTGTACATCATAGTATATACATTTCATCCACAAGTTCACAAATTTAAAGACATTTGAAACACATTCAATCACTTCCTGCTTCAGTACACATGTATTCCTCCTTGCTTTTGACTGGTTATTTATTGAGACTTCTTTCCAAACACATTATTTTCGATTTCCATAATCAATTTTGAAGCAAAACTCACACACACTTTATGATAAACCACAACCCTAATATTACCATTAGATGTATAACTGGTTGGAATGAATGTATGTATGTCAATATGACATTTCCTGTGTATTTTCAGATATCAATTTATTCCAATTTCTAAAGTTGGAATCAGTTATATTATATATTCACACATGGTACACCTATTTGTGCCCCCAATACTAATTTATATCTCTTCTAAATATTGCTCCCAGAAATGGTGCAAGAAAGACTCATGTCACCTGATCTACATATATATTCTGTCAACAAAATGCAAAGTCACACTTACAATTGTACCAAAGCCTAAATGGAATGTGAGTATGGATTATGAAAATCACCCATGTCCAGGTTGCCTAATGCTCTCAAATGTCAATCCTATTGGTGACTACATATTTGTTTCTTCCTAAGATTATGTATTCAACCTCAAGCCTGTTGAAAATGTCTAATCCTATCAATCACTTCATCATTTGCCTGATTTCCTAATGTCTCTAATGATATCTGCTTTCCTACATATTTTCCCCAGTTCATCATTGTGACTGACTCTTCACATGTGCTGACATTTACATTTTCTGTCTACCTGAAACCCTATTGCTAAAGAACTTTTTGTCCAAATCCTATACTCACTCTTTTTTTCTAATCCTACCAACTATCTTCCTAATCCTACCAACTATCCTTTTTTGACTGGATGTTCTCTTCGACATTCAATTATCCAAGGTACAAGGTCCTATGCCATAATGTATAGATTTATCTGAGACACATGTGCACAACATAATTCCGAGTGAAGTATCCCAATCAAGGATCCAATGCCCTTTTGGGCTTCAAATCTTACCTAGATTTGTGTTTTCATACATATATTTCACCTCTATATATACTTATAAATATTGCAGGTTCCCATCATGCAGCAGAATGATTCCTTACCCAAATCAAACATGTTATTAACCCTAACCATACTTTGTTTCCTCAATCTAACTTTACAGAAAAGCAAGGACAGAGTTGGTCTTATATAGAAATGTAAGAGATCTTCCACCTGCTGAGAACCTCAAAGGTCCATGCAGAAGTGAACCCTGGGGAAGATATAGAAAGCTATGAAGGACCTGAGAGAGCAAAAGTCATCTTTCATGACAAAAAAAAAAAAAAAAAAAAAAAACAGGTCAGGATGAAGGGGTGTGTCTGAAGCAGTCTATCTCTTCTTAATGTAGAGAAGATGGACCAAACCAGGCCTGTGTGGAGAGCTGTTCACGGGTGCCTATGTTTGATATACCATTCTTACTTGTGAAAGTGTCACAGGAAGTAGGGGCAGCCTCCATCTATTGGGACACTTGGAAGCAACTGTTTGGACAAAGAGGTTGCCAAGGCAGTGACCTCATTCAGTTCCTGAAGGAAGTGACCTATATCATTTTCTTGGTGATGGAACTCTCTGAACTTGGGATCCAGGATGCCAGGCACCCAGAGGCATTCCCAGTCACAGTCCCAGTGGCCACACATGTTTGGATTTACCAAGGACAGAATCGGTCTTTCTTGGTAACTACTGATGTGAGGATGGCCAAATTCCAGGAGAGCTCTGAAGAGGGGTCTTTCCTGAGAAAGCAGGTAGTGTCTCACTACTGAACTGAAACCCACAGTGCCTCCAACTTCATCCATGAAAAATGGCTAGATAAATACAATAAAATTTTTTAAATTTCCTTAACCAGGTGGCACTGGAGAACCTTTGGATGTCTTTTTCCTGGTCATGAGTGTACAAGAGAATGCCATGATTGACGGTATTTCATGAAAATTGTGTAGAACAAAGATGCCAGTAAGTTGGACCCTGCTGAGTAGTGGGCCTTTTGCAGTGGTGGGCAGGTGTGTGATAATACAGCTGTGGTGTGGCCAGGAGGATTTTCCATTGCCTTCAAAATGGCTTGTGACTGATATGGTGCAGCCAGCAGACCCTTCTTGTTATATGGAGAGGTTTCCGGGCAAAGTTCAGAGTCAGATTTCTATGGTCAAAGGGGCAAGCTTTGTGAGATAGAAGCCTGGTTGTTGCATTCTCCTGCAGACCCTGACCCACCACAAGTGACAGAACTCCCTCTAATACTGGGTCCCAGTTGAACTCATTGTATTTCATGAAGCAAATACCAAACTACCAGTGCAGCAGCAAGAAACACCACGAAAAGTGGAGGATTACCAAATGGCTTCACAGTTCACACGGGGAGACACTTAGCACCAAGTGGCCACAGTTTACCTACAAATAGAATATTCAGCACTGCTGCCTCATGTTCATTAGAATACAAGAAACCATGTCCTCCAGGTCACGTAGATGCAGACGCAGCTTTTATGGTGTCACTAGAAAGGAAGCTAAATCTCCTTGCAACAACATATATTTCAAGTGCCCAAACTCAGAGGAAGTTTCTCAAGAAGTCTTTAGGCCGGCAGAGCTCCATGTTTTTGGAGTGTTTACCTGTTAGACCAGGACGCTAGAAAAGACCACTGACTCAAATTAAAATCAAATAAAATTAAGCTTATTATTTCCACTGGCCATGCTGCCTCTCCCTCCCAAAACGAAGGGAACAAGACAGCAACCCCAGCTTTCCTACAGCCCAGCTTTATAGCCCAGAAAGTTACACAAAAGGGGGGTTACAGATAACAGAACTCTGATAAACATCACACTAAAGGTAGTTTACAATTTTTTTGCTGTCTCTACATGAGAATTCATGAGGACCATTAGAGCCTCAGAGAGGGTTGTTGTCTTGCCAGAGAAGGCAAATATTTATGATGTGTCACTAAAGTTTCAGAGAGGGCTGCTATCTGGTCAGAGAGCCAGGCATGTGTGAGTTCAAGGCGCGGGCAGGCATTCCACGCAGGTTCAGAATTTGAAGTAATTAATGGTAAAGCCAAAATTATCTTTTCATGGCTTTGTGGCATGATGGCTCCCAATTTTAATAAAAGATCAGGTTGGGTCTACAATTCCCCCCTTTTCTCTGTGTCCCTTTCAAATCTTTGAGAGATTATGGGAAGAGCACTGAGGAAATTTTAATCCCTCAGGTAAGAGTCTCCAAATTTTTAGAACTCACCCAAAACCGATCTCGCTGATTTTACCCTTCTTAATTACTTATATTGATAGTCTATTTATCTTTCTCTCCATTGTTGTAAGAAGAGTGGCATCACTAATTTTTTCTTCTTCTGTCCTGAGACAGGGTGACGTAAGTGGGCTCGGCGTGAGGGACATGAGTTGCCTATTAGAAGTCAGTTGAGAGACATGAGTTGCCTTTTAGAAGTCAGTTCGGTTTGAAGTCAGGTTGGGGAAGAACAGGTTGTAAAGTCATCTGTGAATGGGTTCTTCTATGAGTGAAACAAAAACCATGAGTACTGGATAAATGTTGCAGCAGCTAGAACATGTCACTGTATAGACATTCCCTCACCAGTCTTTAATATCCCCAGTTATCAGGACTGTCAACTTAATATTTAACTTTAAGTGTTACAGTTGGCCCTCCCAATAAGACACAGTTTAATAATTTAATGTCATCTGATCTTGTAAAATCCTTTTACTAGTATGACCTCTGCGTCTAATAGAGAAACCTTTAATTCTGTTACTCAGGGCTGGATAATCGTACTAGCAAACACCAAGCCTACCTTTGTAGGTTAGGAATATCTGTAGGTCTTAAACTGAAAACTTCTGCCTGTGGCAGCTCTTCTTGATAGTCTCTTTTTATAAGTATTAGGCATTCCTGTGTGAGAATCCTTCTTTGTAGCCTCCAGTCTTACTTGTTTTGGGAGGATAAGATAAAGTGCATGCCTTAAAATTTTATTATTATTATTATTATTATTATTATTATTATTATTATTATTATTATTTAATATGCCCAGGAGTGGCTGTATTTTGGTCTTAACTGTCTTTGCTAAGTGTTTAAGATGAAGCAGTCAAACTGACTTTTGTTTCCATCTATTGTTAACAGTCAGCTGACCTTTTATGGGAGTCAATTCGGGGGAAACTTGAGAAGAGATTCTCAGTTCTGCTAGTGCCATTTGCGCTAGGTGGGTCCAGGTCTTGCTTGACCATTTGGCTTCCCTCAGAAGCATCATGGATGTCTCCTTTCTATGATGACTCTCCTCTTTGTAACAAATGCACTGATTGGCTTTCTGTTCTCCAGTGGTCTCATTAATCTCCCTGATCAGGAGGTTATGTGGCTCAGAGTTGCAAAGCTCTTTAGAGAAGTCCCCTGTTCCCTGGATTCAGACTGACTCAGAGGGCAAGAGCCAAATATTGGTTTTCTTGGCCCTTTTCATTTAACATTAATTTTAAATCCTAATCTTAAACATCCAGCAAATAAATTTTAACAGCCTTATATTAAGAGTACTGGGCTTTAATGTCTATAACTTTATAATTACCTTTTTATTAACTGGGATCTGTATTATTCTGTCTGTATTGTAGTTGATGACTTATTATCTTGAATAAACCCATGTTGTGTTCTTATAGCAACGCATTTGTAAAACACTAACAGGGAATCTTTAGATCACTTATAAGAAAATTTCAAACTAAAATTAACAAAAGTAAAAATACTTAGTTCGTGTAATATCTTCCCTGAATTTTTTGGCTGAGTTATACATTATATCCCCTGTTTGAGATCCTAGGAATATTGACAATAAAAAAAAAAACTTTTTAACATAACTTTAAAGAAATATTATCTGACCTACATGTTTCATAGTCATTCTCACATGTAGTAAGATGGGACACACAGCCTTATCTCAGGTAAGGCAGGGCTCTTTATAAATCTTAAGTATTTTAATTCTAAAGCTGATCTTTATTTTTAAATATCTTTTGACAAAGTTTACATAAATTGTTTGAGGTCACATGAACATTAGCTAACACCATATGATATCACATTTAAAACATGAATTAAAGAAATGCTGAAAGTTTTTAACCTTTACAAAGATTAGGCTCTAATTAACTTAAAAATACATTTAAATTGTTCCCCAATGTAAAAAGTAACATAAAAATTTACATATCTTATTGATAACAGGTAAATAAATCCACAATATGTTTTTTACCACACAACTTCAGAGCACCAGCTTGATATAATGCTCTTTTAAGGTTTCTACCTTACAGACTTGCATACCTGTAAGATATGAAAACATTAATAGCATAACAATTACATTTATGTTTCTACATTAATCAAGTTTGGCTTTTAAAGAAATGGCAGTACAGTGCTCTAAAATAACAGTTCTTATTTAATCAGTTGTTTAATTTTTATGGTTGCTTGCTCTAGAAAACATAAATCTTAATAAACTCAATGTTATGGGTAAACTTATGTTTTAAGAAATTTTTGCCTCATTAACACATGACTGATTTTTACAATCTTATACAGAGTTTACTAAAAAAAATACAGATCTTAGTAAATCAATCAGATATCTAACTAAAGTACTCATGAATGAGTAATCCCATATCAAATTTACTTTACTTATTTTATCAAAAAGTTAGAGAAACGTATTGAACAGTGTAAACCATTTTTATGTTGAAGGAAAGGTACTAGAGCCAAGGCATATTAGACATTTTGTAGATGTTAATATTTTGTTAGATGTTTGAACACCTAGAAAACTTTGTAAGCTTAAATTTAAAGACATTTGTTTTTATCTCTTTATCCAATTTAAATTGAAACATTTAAATCACGTGAATTAAAGATCTTTGGATCCACTTTTTAAAATTTGTTTTTATGAGCGCTTTATTTTATGAGCACTCCTTATATATGTTAATTTATGTATCATATATATGATATATGGACATATGTATATATAGACATACAACACATAACAAAATTGTGCACACATAATAATAGTAAAGGCCTCGTAGCATTTCGCAGGTGAAATCTTTATTGCAATGTTTCAAGAAGTCCACAGTTGGTCAAAGATAGAACTGATCAGAAAAACATTAACCTAGGTCTGTATGCTCAAAATCATGAGGTCAAAAAACATAAAGTATCTCAGAAAAAAATAAGAGTCCTAGAAAAAATGACTTGCCAGTAATTAGAAAATACCATACAATTTACCTTTTTTTCCCTTAGATCTCAAATCAGTCTCCTACAAAGCTTGTAGGCTTCTTTCATTTGCATTTCAACATAAGTCATGGCTGAGGTCTGGAAGGAGCAGGAAAAAAACTGCTATTCTGAACAGACATCTCAGGACTAAGGCATTTTAACCATAATTTTCAGGTTCGGATGTTGAAAATTATGATACAAGTTTAAGATACAATTAACAAAATTTTTTATCTTTACATCTTGTTTGGTCAACAGACACCATACTATGATTTACTATCCATGTCCAAATTAATGCACTGGTACACACAGTGACATTTTCCCAGGCTACCCAATTCAAAATTGGTGAAAAAAAAAGACTGTATGATTGGGAAGTTTCTTGCCAACTTGGAAGTAGAGTTCTTCAGTTATCCATTGTAAGTATTTAAGTTCTCTGGCATGAATTATCTGAAATCATAAACTAAACAATTACCTAAACCCGACTTTTAACTGCAAGATTGTGCAATGCTTCAAAAACCCATTCAGATACCAGATTGTTAAAATAAAACATCATCATTTCGACACACATTCAGCTAAGATCATTCCCAAAAAACAATTTATAATATCAACACATTATTGCACATGCCTAAAAGGGCCAGAAAGAAAGACACAATACAGACCAAAAGGAGGTCCAGACTATGGCTGGCAGAGAGAACCCTTTAAACCAGAGCAGATAAGAGAAAAATCTCATACACCAGTGGGACCATAGCTGTCCCCACAAGGGGACCAAATGTTTTCACAGAGGGGCAACCTGAAATGTAAAATAAAGTGTCTCCATGGTGATTTTACTGCATTTAGTGTCACCTTTTTCTTTTTCTCTTTTTTTAACAAGACAGAGGTGGCATAATCCTTACAGTGCAGGGAAGGAAGGAGGTAATTCCCTGAATCAACAGGGCTTTGGCAGCTGCTGGGAGTCCCTCAGTTTCTCCTTTTACATACAGGATTAGCTCCTCTGATTCAGTTTCACACCAAGCATGCTCTATCTCCTAACATTTCAGTAGATAGGTCTCACAAAGTTCCGGGGCGGAGGGGGGGTACAAGATTTGTAACTTAAAGTTTGGTTCCTGACCTTGAAGCCAATTAATACCAATTTAATAATGAGGACTGGGTTTTGAGAAAAAGAAAAAAGGAGGTTTATTGCTTGGCTAACAAAGGAGAAACACAGGGGACTCTGCCAAAGTTGTGACTCTCTTTATCTGGAGGGACAAGGGGTTTTAAAGGAGTTTCACTTGTTAACCTGGGAGATACTCTGTTCTTAGGTCCCCAGCAGGCATTTCCCTCTGCAATGGGTGTGCTCCAGGCAGCCAGCTAGGGGCTTCTATCATCCTGCTTCGCAAAGGGGGATAAAGTTCATTGCAGTTCCTTAAAACACAGTCCAAAGGGGTGTCAGGCTTACTCTCTTTATTTCTGATTTTCATGTCCAATATACTTAAGTTTTTACCACCAAAATCACACAACAAAACGAACAAAAACAAACAAACAAAAAAACAAAAAATAGAACACAGAACACAAATAAACAGAAACCCGGTGGCTAAACACAGAAACAGGGGAACAGTGCCACATCTTGCTAAAGCTCCAGGGTAGAAGCGCGTGCGTGCTCATCGCCACCTCTCTACAGTTCCAGAGGAATTCCCTACAGAACAGAACAGAGGACAGAATGATTCTCGTTACTGTTCTGCACAGAAGTATATGTGAGCCTCCCCGTGCCACATCTCTGTCATCAGAAGAGATCTCCCTTAACTGGATATCAGATGTTATAAAGGAGCCACTTACCTATGGAGGCCTCCTCCATCAGGTGCTTGCTAATAGTTTTAGTGCAGAGGTTCACTGTAGTGCTCCCTGGACTAAAGGCTCTTTTCCAAATATAAAGAAGATGGACCAAATCAGGCCTTCGTGGAGAGCGGTTCCTTGGTGCCTATGGTTGATATACCATTCTAATTTGTGAAAGTGCCACAGAAAATAGGGTAAGCCTCCTTCTCATGGTACGCTTGAAAGCAACTGTTTGGATAAAGTGGTTGCCAAGGCAGAGACCTAATTCAGTTCCTGAAGGATGAGACCTCACCTCAATCCCTTGGTAATGGAACTCTCTGAACTTGGGATCCAGGAAGCCAGGCACACAGAGTCAGTCTCAGTCCCAGTCCCAGTGTCTCACTTGCTTCAATTTAGCAAGGACAGAGTCAGTCTTTCTTGGTACCTACTGATGTGAGGATGGCCAAATGCCAGGAGTTCTCTGAAGAGGGGCCTTTCCTGAAAAAGCAGGTAGTGGCTCAACAGCTGGCTCCTGAACACTTCACAAAGTTGGACAAGGAGACCAGATCTGAGACAGGACACGCCATATTGGGGGAACATAGTATGGCCCAGCGGTCAGAGGATACTCTGGAGAGTGAGAGACCTACTTGGGGAAGGAGGTGCCTTTGTGGGTGTAGATGTGTGTTTGTGGTTTTGTCTCATGTTCTGAGAATAGGCAGGAAAGTCGGTTTGTTTGGTTTGGAGTGAACTGTTTCTAGTAAGTTGTTTCACAAGGCGAGTGTTTCTATGTCTGTGTATCCCACAGTGTCCGTGGTTGTAGACATTAGAAAAGAGAATGCATCAATGGATGTTTCCTGTCAAGTAGAAAGCTTCCCAGCATTCATCCTGCCCAATTTATGAATGCACTAGGGCTTGCCTTATCGATGGGCAACACCTGCTATTTTCCTAAGTTCATGTTTTCTTCCTGAAATCTAGCCACTCTCCAGAATAGGTTCATGCATTTGCATCCAGGATATGTACCACCTCCAACCACTGTGACATGGACATGTACTGGATAGCTGAAGAGAATGGCAAGCATCTCAGAAAAGTCAGATATCAGTGTGACCCGGAAAGTCTCAGTAGAGAAACCCTGCAAAGGGCCTTTTGATTACCTATTGTTCTGTTGCCCTGAATGTCAGGAAGTTCTTTGCCTCAGGCCACGCTTTTGTGAAGCCTGAAGAAAACAGTTTTCAAATGGAAATGAATGGGCATCACCTGTGGCTCTTTGCTTAAGTGCGTTGTAAAGGGATGTGTCTGAATCATCCTCTTGGCCCTGTGTGAGCCTGTGGCTTAGATTATCAGCACCTGATGGGTCTAAAGAAAGATCCCATGTGTGGATCCATAATCAAAATGGCCAAAAAATCAGTCATTGTTGATGAAGTCTCTCGCATTCCTCTGTAAGGTTCCTGACCTCCATCAAGTGAGAAAAGGGATCCATTGGGTCAATTGAGTTCTTCAAAGCCCTGCAGATGCTAGCCCATAGGTTCTTGGGTTTTCTTATGAATCCAATTCAAATAAAGACTCTAAACCCCACAGACAGTAGGCCTCAAATTGAAGAACAGAGCTGTATTAATGGCAGGCATATTTGATCACTCCTGGTTCACAGGAAGGGTGTCCAGGCCACTCTGACTTTTGGCAAATGAGGGGAAAGGGAGATTATTTGGGACACTGTCTTGTGCTGCGCCTCTCATGGAATCCTCCTGCCAGAAGTTATGATGAGTGTCTATTTGGAAGAAGATGAGTGCCATTTCGGAGTGTTTTGGTTTTAATTGTGGGCATTTGTGTGGCGGTTGGTAGAGATAATTGGGTCCACCTTGTCTTGAATTTTGGTGTGATTCCCCTTAGAGACTGTTTTTTGGAACTGACCTCTGAGAAGGTACAAGGTCCTGTGTCATTGTATATCCAAAATTCTAGGACATCTCCACGGAATGTAATTCAAAGCTAAGTATACCAATCAAGGACCAAATGAACTTCTGGGCTTCAAATCTTACCTAGATTTCTGTTTTCATACTTATATTGAAAGGTTAATAAAATAGGTACTTGTCACGTCCTGTTTTTCTGTATGCTTAATAAAACACTGTTGAAATCTTGAGAACTGTTTGCTCTTCTTGTTCCCAGAATGTGCTGCCCCCAACTGCCAAACTGCAGAATGTACTCCATCAACCATTTACACGCAAACCGCCCACTCGCCCTTAACCATCAATAAACTTCCCTCCCTGCCCTCTCCAAGGAAAATATATAAGCACTTCTTAAGCTGTTCTCAGGGCTCTCTGCTCTATTCAACTGATCTCTGAGCCCTTGCATGCCGGACTCCCAATAAACCCTTTGAGGTTGCATTAGACAGTCTCTTGGTGGTCTCTTCCAGCGACGCTCACCCGACCTTTACTTCTGGTGGCCCCAGCGAGATCCGGCAGCTGCAGATGAAAGACCCCCAATGGGCTCCTCTGGGGGTAAATAAGGCCCCTCTTTCTGGTTTCAGGATTCAGGTTAGGGTTTGACAAAATGGCTATTGGTAAAGAGCGTGAGCTCTCTCCCACGGTGGCTGACACACATGTCACAGAGCCACAGGCCATGTTCCTGTGGGATGGACTCGGGAAATCGAAGAACCATAGTCTCCTCGACTCAGTGATATTTTCTTTCAGATTTGGAATTGGCAGCCCATCAGGATTTGCCCGCTACTCAGTCCTGGTCTCAGTATTGGACGTCCATTGTCTGTCTTTATTGTCTTGTCTTGTCTGTGTCGTGTGTCTTTGCTTTCACTGTCTGTGTATATTTCATTATGGGACAGAGCACTTCAATGCCTCTGTCCCTGACCCTTAATCACTGGACCAAAGTCTGCTTAAGGGCTCAGATTCTTTCTTTTTCATTAAAACACCAGACCTGGCAGATTCTGTGTCTCAGAATAACCCACCTTTGTAGTCGGATGGCCCCTAGAAAGATGTTTCTACTTCGCACTAATTTGAAAAGTCTGAGATATTGTCTTTCAGCCGGGGCCACATAGCCATCCAGATCAATAGCCATATATCTTAACTTGTCAGGATCTCTGCAAATCTCCTCCTCCATGGGTGAAGCCTTTCCTTGTCCCTGCACCCACTCCTACTCCTTCCCCTACGATTCTATCTCTCAAACTCTCTGCTCCTCAACCTCCACCCTCTGTTCTCCCTGAGTCTCAAGACTCTACTCGTCCTTATCCTCTGCCCTTGTCCCCCAACCCCCAAAACCCTGTAAGTAATTCCCCTGCTGCTTACTCAGCCTCTCCACCATTCGAGGAAGCCAGGATGGCCCAGCACCCTCCAGATGACTGTCGAATGGCACACACAGCCCCTCCTTCCCTAGAGGAAGCTGGCCCGGCTAAAAAAACTCAGAGAACTCGCCAACGTTTTCACACCTGCCTACTTGGGATGACTGCCAACAACTCCTAGGGACTCTCTTCACGACAGAGGAATGAGAGGAAAAACCTCCTGGAAGTTAGAAAAAAATATCCTCGGACTTGATGGGCGACCAACACAACTTCCCAACATAATCAAAGCCGGCTTCCCCTTAAACCAACCCAACTGAGACCCCAACACCTTTGAAGATAGGGAGCATATGTCCAATTATTGCCAGGCTCTAATAGCGGGTATCCAAGGGGCCGCTAGGTGACCAACTAATTTGGCCATGGTAAGAGAAATTATTAAAAGGCCTGATGAATCTACCTCTATGTTTCTAGAGAGAATTATGGAGGCATATAAGAGATATACTCCTTTCGATCCTCAGGCAGCAGATCAAAAGGCATCTGTCATGATGGCCTTAATTGGGGAAGCTGCCATGGATATTAAAAAAAAAAAGTTAAAAGAGAGATTTAGTCAGAGAAGCCAAAAAAATATACTATAAAAGAGAAACAGGGAAAAAGAAAGGGAGCAAAGGGATGATGAGAGAAGCAAAAGAAAGACTAAGGCATTGACTTAGATCCTGGTCACAACAAGAAAGAGGCCAGAAATTAAGACATAAGGTGACAGGAAGGGATACCTGGGCCCATGCCAGAGGCCACCCCTGGCCTCAGATCAATGTGCCTACCGTAAAAAAAAAGGACACTGGGCCAAAGAGTGCCCTATAAAGAGACAGACACGCCAGCCAGCCATTCTGACTCTGGAGGATGACTAAGAAAGTTGGGGCTCAGATTCCTTCCCCTAGCTCAGGGTAACTTTTGAAGAGTAGGGGACCCCAGTAAACTTTGAAATGAATACAGGAGCAGTATACTCAGCCCTTAGGGCCCCATTGGGCCGTCTATCAAATAAAAGGTCTGTAGTTCAAAGGGCTAATGGCAGTAAATATCGGGCTTAGACTACTAAGAGGACCATGGACCTGGGGAAAGGAAAAATCCATCACTCCTTCCTAGTAATCCCAGAATGCCCGCACCCATTGATGGGCAGAGATCTGCTCACCAAGCTCTGGGCCAAAATAACTTTTAACCCTGAAAGCCCCCAAAAGAAATTTCTAAATCCTTCAGTAAAAACTCCTATAGTCACGGCTGTAACTATATTAGTAGAAGATAAACATCCACTCTTCACACCCCCCAAGACTGATCAAACAGGCAAGCTACCACAGAAATGAATAACAGATAACCCAGATGCCTGGGCAAAAACTGCTGTGTTAGGCCTGGCCGTGAAACAACCTCCAATAACAGTGGAGTTAAAAACCTCAGCCTCCCCAATCAATGTCAAATAATATCTTCTAAGCATAAAAAGCTAAAGATGGGATAAGGCCCTATATTCATAAATATCTGGCCTTAGGGGTCCTAAGGCCCTGTCAATTGGCCTGGAACACTCCCCTGTTATTAGAAGAAAAAGCCAGGAACCGGGGACTATCAACCTGTTAAAGACCAAAGAGAGATCAACAACAGAGTGCAGGACATTCACCCCACAGTACCTAATCTGTTCCAACTGCTTAGCACTCTGAACCCTGAGCAGAAATGGTATACTGTTCTGGACTTAAAACAAGCTTTCTTTTGCTTGCCTCTGCATAAAGATAGTCAGTTGCTGTTTGCTTTTGGGTGGGTAGACCCAGAAACCGGAAAGTATAGTCAACTAACTTGGACTAGACTCCCAGAGGGGTTCAAAAACTCCCCCACTCTCTTTGATGAAGCCCTCCACAGAGATCTCAACAATTTCAGAACTACACACCCCGAAGTCACCCAGCTTCAATACGTGGATCACCTGCTACTGGCATCCAACACCAAGGAAAACTGAACTGGGACCCAAGCACTATTATCGGAGCTTGCTCAACTCGGGTATAGAGCTTCTGCCAAAATTGCCCAATTTGCCAGCAAGAAGTAACCTTCCATGACTATTTCCTCAGGGGCGGTAAACGATGGCTCACTGAGCCCAGAAAACAAACCGTTGAGCAGATACCAACCCCATCTTACAGCAGACAACTAAGAGAGTTTCTTGGGATTGCTGGGTTTTGCAGGTTATGGATAAATGGGTTCGCGTCCTTAGCTGCTCCTTTATACCCGCTGTTAAAGGGAGATGCCCAATTCCAATGGACCCCTGAGTAACAGGAAGTTTTAGATAACATCTAAGGACACTGACACTGAACGCCTCAACTTTACTGAGCTCAGCCTGCAATTACAGAAAGTCCTACACTAAGTTAAAAATGTACGTCAACTCACTCACCTTGGTTCAAAGAAACTGCAGGCACTCCTGTAGGATTAAGAACAGAGTTTTCCACTAACCAACACACAGCGAAAGAAAAAAAACTGAACCGGTAACAAAAGCCTGTTGGGTCAGTCAATTGTTTAATGCTTACCCTTCCAAGTTTCTTAGAGGAAAGCACCTATGAGGAACCAGACCAGGAAAATTCTGGGAAGTGGACATTACTGAAATTAAGCCAGCAAGGTATGGACTTAAATATCTCCTAGTCTTTGTCGATACATTTTCAGGATGGATTGAAGCCTTACACACACACACACACACACACACAGGAAAAAAAAAAAAAAACAACGGCCCAAATGGTTCTCAAGAAGATCCTGGAAGATATTTTTCCAAGATATGGTCTGTTTAAGGTAATAGGGTCTGATAATGGACTTGTGTTCATGGCCCAGGTAAGTCACGTGTGGATTAATTGTAAGTTACATTATGCTTATATACCCCAGAGCTCAGGAGAGGTAGAAAAAATAAATAGAACCATTAAAGAGACCTTAACAAAATTAAGCTTAGAGACTGGCATAAAAGATTGGACTATGCTCCTGCCTTATGCACTGTTTCATGCGAGAAATACTCCCTCAGTTTCTCTGTGTAACCTCACCCCCTATGAAATTCTCTATGATGCCCATCATCCAGTAAGGGACCTAATCCCCAACTCTAAGGCCTAACAATCCCTTCCACACCCCTTGCTTGACAGACTTAAAGCCATTGAAAGAACTCAGTGATAACTGTGGAAACAGCTGGCCACTGCCTACCAACCTGGGGACGAGGGGATTCCACATCAATATCAAGTAAGAGACTTCGTCTACATAAGACAACATCAGGTGTCATTCCTAGAAACCCCGCTGGAAAGGAACATACCAGGTGCTACTTATAACACCTACAGCGGTAAAAGTAGACAGAATCACTTTTTGGATCCATGCCTCTCATCTAAAGCCTTCGCTGTGTCCAGACTCTGGTTGGAAACTGGAAAAGACTGGTAACCATTTCAAATTTCGTATTCGCTATGTGGACAAGACTGTAGACTCTCAACTTGGCCACCAGTACTCCTAACCCTCATCAGCCTGTTCAGCAGTGAAGGCTGATCTCAAATCCTACTAGACAAGAAGTATGGTATATCTCGCATACAGCCCCCTTAGGGACCTGGTGGCTATCTCTCCACCCAGACATTTTTCAGCTTGGTATACGTCTTTCCTATTGAGATAACCCTGATGAAGAGGATCCCACTAAAGTTTCATTAAATCCCTTCCGTTCCATAGATAATTGAAACAAACATTATGGATGCACAGAAACGCGAGCCAGATTCAGGTTGGCTAGCCTAGATTATGATGTATGCCCGGCGGACTATCAAAGCCACAAACAGCCATGGCTGTGTGGGGGAAAAGCCAACTTCTTGTGTAACTCATGGGGATGTGAGCATACCGGGGCTGCCTGGTGGAACCCAAACTCCTCATCACATTCAGTACACAGCATTGGCCATATTACCAATTAGACAACCAAAAGCTATGGCCCCCAGAGGGTTCTCTAGATCCTCAAATTCTGCGTGACATTTTTAACTTCGGCAAGTGCTCAAAAGGGGAAAATTCCCCTATGTGGAATCCTTTTCCCTCCTTCACTCACATCCTGTACTATGCTTCTCCAATAGTTCCTCACCCTCAGTCTTCTGCTCTAGAGTCTCTGCTGTCACTCCCACCTCAGCAACGTGATTTCTCACCTCCAATTACTAGATCAAAAACCCAAACCTCTGCCAGTTCTCAGACCATTGCCCCCTTGCTGAGGTAGCAGGTACCGAGGTACCCCTCCACTCACTCACTCCTCTCTTTTTCTGTCTGTGCGTGCACTAGGTCCCACCAAGTCCTCTAAGAAGCTAAACCAAAGCTCAAACCAGCTGAGAAGAGCCCTCAGACCCCTATCCAAGATGTAATAAAAATGGCCTTTAAAGTTGCTTTGTCATCACTGAAAACAGGTTTCTAAAAATTTAAAGTCCCTCAGGGGTTTTTGGAATACTCACTCCCATCTTCACCTCTGCTCTACCTGTTCTACTGCTCAAGTTTTGTTCTAGGAAAATCCCAAACCCCTTTTCCATTATTCTTTTACATCTCATCTTCCTCATTCTCAGATCCACGGAGCTGCTCTCAGCCTTGCCTTCCCAGTCTTCCCCCTCTGTACCAGGTCCATAGATATGTCTTAAATAACCTTCTCCAGAAGTCTTCACCGAGGCTTACATTAGGTCTTTCAGCAAAAGAGTCCCTCTGAAAGAGTTCAATGTAGATAAACTTCCACTTTTCGTGTTGCCCTGTTCTACTTGGCCACTGGCTGGAAAAATCACCACCCCTAAGCTTGACACCGCCTTACTAGGTTTTCACAAAATATGTGAACAAAGCCTCTGGCCTTGAGCTGGGGCTTCACAGAGATGACTACATTTCTAAGATAAAAAAGTTACCAACTGGGCTTCATGGTGACAGCTGGCAGGGAGAAAAAAAAGAGACAAAAAAGCTCTCCCTTTCCAAGGTGTCCTTGAAAAGTTAACTTGCCCAGAACAGAGGAACAAAAACAGAAACAAAAACTGATTTTTGTGAATTTCTACAGACTGTGAACTTCTGATCCACTTCCCTTACATATTGGGTACAAATTCTAAAACTACCAAAACTTGGGGTTCAGGGGATTAATTGATTACAACAGAAGCAATGCCCTCTAAATCCGGATGCAACCAAATAAGGCTGTTTTCCTGTGTTTGGTGCTATCTTAGGTCCCTTTCCTTGTCCATCCCTACAACAGTATAATTCTATACACTTTAACATTATTTATGTTTTCATAAAATGGTCAATATATGTGATTAATTATGTAATGATGCAGATGTTTTCCAGAGTTCTCTATCATGACGTAGGTTCATTTAAAGATCAAATAGGGGGGCATACAACCCGGTTCCAGCGGGAACCTGTATCCCTCACTTTAGCCATCCTATTAGAAATAATAGTTGCTTAACTGGTGGGCTAGTCCATGAGACACAACAAAGACACAATTACAAGCAGAAATAGGCCAAACCTTAAAGACATTAAAAACCGACATCACAGCTTTACAGGAATTTTAACCTCTCTCTTTCTGAAGTTGTTTTACAAAGCAGGCGAGTATTGGACCTCCTCTTCATGAGAGAAAGGTGCCTTTTTGCTTGCATTGAGGGAAGAATGTTGTTTTTGTGCCGACAATACTGGAGTTGTAAAAGAATCTATGAATAAATTAAGAAAACGACTTGAAGAGCGTCAAAGAGAGACAGAGGCCCCAAAAGGGAGGTTTGAGTCTTGGTTCACATAGTGACCTGATTAACTGCGCTTTTATCTGCCATGGCCGGTCCATTAAAATTCCTCATATTATTGCTTACTGTAGGACCCTGTTTGCTCAACCGTGTAGTTTTCTTTCTAAACCAAATCGAACCTGTTATTAATCCTAACCATACACTGTTCTCTCAATCTAATTTTACAGAAGAGCAGGGACAGAATTGGTATTAAAATACAGGAAAATAGAGGATCTTCCACCTGCTGAAAACCTCAAAGGTCCACGTAGAAATGATCCCTGGAGAAGATGTAGGCAAGTATGAAGGACCTGAGAGAGCAAAAGTCTTCCATGGCAAACAACCTGCTCAGGATGAAGGGATGTGTCTGAATCAGCCACTCTCTTCTTAATGTAGAGAAGATGGACCAAAGCAGGCATGTGTTGAGAGCTGCTCCTGCATGCCTATGGTTGACATACCTCTCTGACCTGTGAAAGTGTCACAGGAAGTAGGAGCAGCCTCCCTCTCATGGGAACCTTGGAAGCAACTGTTAGGACAAAGTTGTTGCCAAGGCAGTGACCTCATTCAGTTCCAAAATTAAGTGACTTCACCTAACTTCCTTGGTGATGGAACTCTCTGAACTTGGAATCCAGGAAGCCAGGCACCCAGAGCCAGTCCCAGTCCCAGTCCCAGTGGTCAAACTTATTTTGATTTACCAAGGACAGACTCAGTCTTTCTTGGGACCTACTGATGTAAGGATGGCCAAATGCAAGGAAAGCTATGAAGAGGGGCCTTTCCTGAGAAAGCACGCAGTGGCTCACCGCTGGCTCCTGACAACTTCACAGAGTTGGCCAAAAGACCAGATTTGAGACAGAACAGGCTATTTCCAGGGAACATAATAAGGCCCACCAGACAGAGGACACTCCGGATAGTCACAGACCTACTTGGGGGAAGGAGGTGCCTTTGTGGTGTGGGTGTGGGTTTGTGGTTTTGTCTCATGTTCTGAGAATAGGTATGAAAGGCGGTTTGTTTTGTTTGGAGTGAACTGTTTCTAGTAAGTCGTTTGACAAGGCGAGAATTTCTATGTCTGTGTATCCCACTGTGTCCGTGGTTGTAGACATTAGAAAACAGAATGCATCAATTAATATGTCCTGTCTAGTAGAAAGCTTCACAGCATTCATCCTGCCCTATTTATGAATGGACTGCAGCTTGCCTTATTGATGTGCAACACCTGCTATCTTCCTTAGTTTCTGTTTTATTCCTGAATTCTGGCCACTCTCCAGAATAGGTTCATGGTTTTCTGTTTAAGATATGTACAACCTCGAAGCTCTGTGACATGACCATGTCCTGTATAGCTGAAGGGAATGGTGAGCATCTCAGAAAACTCAGATATCAGTGTGACCAGGAAAGTCTTAGTGGAGAAACCCTGCTTGGGGCCTTTTGTTTACCTACTCTTCTGTTGCCCTGAATGTCAGGAAGGTATTTTCCTCAGTCCACCACTTTGTGAATCCTGAAGAAAACAGTTTTCAAATGGAAATGAATGGGCATTACCTGTGGCTCTTTGCTTAATTGCTTTGGAAAGGATGTGTCTGAATCAGCTTACTTACCCTGTGTGAGGCTGTGGCTTAGATTCTCAGGTCCTGATGGATCTAAAGAAAGATCCCATGTGTACATCCAAAACCAAAATGGCCAAAAGAGCAGTCCTTGTGGATGAAGTCTCTCGCCTTCCTCTGTAACTTTCCTGACCTCCATCAAGTCAGATTAGGGATCCTTTGGGTCAAATGAGTTCTTCAAAGCCTTGCAGAGTCTAGCCCATAGTTGCTTGGGTTTTCTCAAGACTCCAATTCACATAAAGAATCCAAACCCCACAGTCATTTGGCCTCAAATTGAAGAAGCGGAGCAGTATTAACGGGAGGCCTATTTAATCTCTTCTGGTTCACAAGAAGGGTGTCCAGGCCACCCTGAATTTAGGCAAATTAGGTGCAAAAGAGCTTATTTTGGACACGGTCTTGGGCTATGCCCCTCATGGAAAACTCCAGCCATAGTGGAGTTTATTGTGAGTGTCTATATGGAAGAAGATGGGCGCCACGTTGGAGTGTTTTAGTTTAAATTGTGGTCATTTGGGTGGCGGTTGGAAGAGATGACTTGGTCCACATGTTCTTGAACTCTGGTGTGATTCCCTTAGAGTCTGAGTTCTTCAACTGACCTCAGAGGAGTATTGCCATGAATAGTGTTGAAATTTTTGGAAGCCAGGCATGAGCATCGCCCTTGGAAACTGAGTTCTAGGCCCAGGGTGGCTTTCCACAGAGCACTGAGCCTCTCAGCCAGGATACCACAAATTTTATTCTGAAAAACTTGACACCCATAGTTGAGAGTCAAAACTCATATGGACCTCACATTGTAGACCTAAATGGGCATAGCATCATATGATCTTCTGGCCACTCTTTGGGAAGCCTTACCTGTGAGTGTTCTCCAGAGATTTCATTGAAATGAGCTTCCTAAACATTTAATGGTTCCTGAAAAAATTGAAACTCACAGTGCCTCCAACTTCATCCTTAAAAAATGGCTAGATAAATACCATGAAATTTTTGAATTTCCCATCACCAGGTGGCACTGAAAAACCTTTTGATGTCCTGTTGCTGATCATGAATATACCAGACAGTGCCTTGATTGACTGGGTTTCATGTAAATGGTGTAGAACAGAGATGCCAGTAAGTTGGACTTTGTTGAGTAGTAGGTTAGAGCAGTGGTGGGCAGGTATGTGATAAACATCTGTGGTGGGGCCATGTGAATCTTCCATTGGCTTCCAAATGGCTTGTGACTGACATGGTGCAGCCAGCAGAACCTTCCATGTAAAGGCAAGTTGTTATATGGAGAGGTTTCAGGACATTGTTCAGAATCAGGTTGCTATGGTCAAGCGGGCAAGATATGTGGGATAGGATCCTGGTTCTTGTATCCTCCTGCAAAACCTGACCCACCATACATGACAGAACTTCCTCTTGCATTGTGACCCAGTTGAACTCCTTGTATTTTGTGAAGCAAATACCAAACTCTCAGTGCAGCAGGAAGAAACACCACGAAAATGGAAGATGACCATATGCCTTCACAGTGCACACCGGCACACATTTAGCCCCCAGTGGCCACAGTTTATCTAAAAAGAGAATTCAGCACTGCTGCCTCATGTACATTGGGAAATAAGAAACCATGTCCTCCAGGTCTCATAGATGCAGACCAAGCTTTTATGGTCTCCCTAGAAAGGAAGCTAAAGCTCTTGACAACAACATATTTTTCAAGTGCCCAACCTCAAAGGCAGTTTCTCAAGAAGTCTCTAGGCCAGCAGACCTCCATGTTTGTGGAGTTTTTACCCTGTCCCATACTTTTGGAAACTACTCTACCACTTCCAAGGTTGTGAGCTCCTGAGCATATTGCATTCCACAAATTTATTCATAGATTTTCTAAATCTTCTCCTCTAATTGTGTCTTACTTGGGGTGAAGGGATTGTCAAGGCATTGTTCTGGTTGAGAGTGGGAATAATTTTGTGTAGCACATATTTACATACACATTGGATTCATTGTTCAATTTTCCATTCGAAATACTGAATCCTTGACACTAACCCATACCCTACTAGACTCTGACTATTAATTCTAATATGATGGAGAAAAATAACCGAAACAGAATAGAAATACTAGCACTTCAGAAGAGGCATGGTGTATAGTTGGTCTTGCCTTTTGTATGATATAGGGTAGGAGTTATAAATCTTGTCAATTTTTTGTTGAAATAGTTCTGCATGTGTTTTTAAAGTTAACACATCTGTGAATTCCTGTCTCCATTTTTCTGTAGCCTATTCAGCACATGTATTTTTATACGCACATATAGAATCCTACCTGGTATCACACGTATATTCTTGAGAGGTGGCTAACTTGGCAGATACAAAGTGTGAGAAGAGATCACTCCTCATTAATACATTTGGAACTGAAAATTCAGACTATGAGTGAGCTTCTTAGTTCAAGAACATTATACATAAATCCATGTTCAGTAAAATTAATATTTTTGGATCTGTGGATGATATATATTTCACAATGAATTTTAATTGGCATATATATAGCTACTTCAATGTCTCTGTGTGTGTTTTGTGTGTGTGTGTGTGTGTGTGTGTGTGTGTATATATATATATATATATATATATATATATATATATATATATATACTCTCTAGATTTTTCAAAATATAAAATATATGTGTCCTATTATACACTCCCTAAATTCATTCTTGTTCATGTATGTGGTTTTATATTAAACTTTTCATAAGATTATTTTAAAAATATTCATCCACCTGAAATACATATTTGTTTTCTAGTACTAAAAAGTTACTTCAGTGAATGGTGCAAACAAATCCTTTTATTTTTACAGTAGCTGACCCACTTTAACATCAATGCAAGTAGATTCCTATGGGACATGATGTGTATTTTGACGTTCATTTTTATTAAACACTGGTACATTACTATTTCTGCAGTTTTTGTACATCATAGAATATACATTTCATCCACAAGTTCACAAATTTAAAGAAATTTGTAACACATTCAATCACTTCCTGCTTCAGAACATATGTATTCCTCCTTGTTTTTGACTGGTCATTTCATGAGACTTCTTTCCAAACACATTATTTTCGATTTCCATAATCAATTTTGAAGCAAAATTCACACACTCTTTATGATAAACCACAACCGTAATATTACCATTAGATGTATTACTGGTTGGAATGAATGTATATATATCAATATATGATTCCTGTGTATTTTCAGATATCAATTCAATCCATTATTTAAAGTTGGAACAAGTTATATTATTTATTCGCAGTATGGTCTATTCATGCATTATCTCTATATTCATACATACATTGTACACCTATATGTACCTCCAATACTAATTTATACCCCTTCAAAATATTGCTCCAAGAAATGGTGCAAGAAAGACTCATGTCACCTGATCTACATATACGTTTTATCACAGTAATATTCTGGCCACAAAATGCAAAGTCACACTTACGATTGTACCAAAGCCTAAATGGAATGTGAGTATGGGTTATGAAAATCACCCATGTCCACGTTGCCTAATGCTCTCAAATGTCAATCCTATTGGTGACTACATATTTGTTACTTCCTAAGATTATATATTCAATCTCAAGCCTGTTGAAAGTGTCTATTGCTATCACTCACTTTATACTTTGCCTGATTTCCTAATGTCGCTATTGATATCTGCTTCCCTACATATTTTCCCCATTTCATCACTGTGACTGACTCTTCAAATGTGCTGACATTTACATTTTCTGTCTACCTGAAATCCTATTGCTAAAGAACTATTTGTCCAAATGCTATACTCACACTTTTTTCTAATCCTATCAACTATCTTCCTAATCCTACCGACTCTCCCTCTTTGAATGGTTGTTCTCCTCAACATTCAATCATCCAAGGTATCAGGTCCTATGCCATTGTGTATAGATTTATCTGAGACATCTGTGCAGAACATAATTAAATGCTAAGTATCCCAATCAAGGACCTAATGCCCTTCTGGGCTTCAAATGTTACCGAGATTTCTGTTTTCATTCATATATTTCACCTATATAATCTTATATATATCGCAGGTTCCCAATACCATTATTCATCCAGCAGAATGATCCTAACCCAAATCAAACATGTTATTAACCGTAACCATACACTGTTCCCTCAATCTAACTTTACAGAATAGCAGGGACAGAGTTGGTCTTACAATACAGGAATGTAGGAGATCTTCAACCTGCAGAGAACCTCAAAGGTCCATGCAGAAATGATCCCTAAAGAAGATGTAGGCAGCTATGAAGGACCTGAGAGTGCGAAAGTCATCTTTCATGACAAAAAAAAAAAAAAACAGGTCAGGATGAAGGGATGTGTCTGAAGCAGTCTCTCTCTTCTTAATGTAGAGAAGATAGACCAAACCAGGCTTGTGTGGAGAGCTGTTCCCGGGTGCCTGTGGTTGATATTCCATTCTAGCTTGTGAAACTGTCATAGGAAGTAGGGGCAGGATCCATCTCAGGGACCCTTGGAAGCAACTGTTAAGACAAAGTGGTTGCCAAGGCAGTGACCTCATTCAGTTCTAGATGAAGTGACCTATGTCACTTTCTTGTTGATAGAACACTCTGAACTTGGGATCCAGGAAGCCAGGCACCCTGAGGCAGTCCCAGTCCAAGTCCCAGTGGTCTCAAATGTTTGGATTTAAGAAGGACAGAGTCAGTCTTTCTTGGCAACTAAATTGAAGATGGACAAATGCCAGGAAAGCTCTGAAGAGGGGCTTTACCTGAGAAAACAGGCAGTGGCTCACCGCTGGCTCCTGATAACATCACAGTTTTGGCCAAGGAGACCAGATCTGACATAGCACAGCCCGTCTCGGGGGAACATAGTATGGCCCACCAGTCAGAGGACGCTCTGGATAGTCACAGACCTATTTGGGGAAAGAAGGTGCCTTTGTGGGTGTGTGTGTGTGTGTGTTTTTGATTTTGTCTCATGTTTTGAGAATATGTAGGAAAGTCGGTTTGTTTGGTTTGGAGTGGACTGTTTCTAGTAAGTCCTTTGAGAAGGCGAGTGTTTCTATGTCTGCATATCCCACTGTGTCCGTGGTTGTAGACAATAGAAAAGAGAATGCATAAATAGATGTGTCCTGTCTAGTAGAAATCTTCGCAGAATTCATCCTGTCCAATTTATGAATGGACTGCAGGTTACCATATGGATGGGCAACACCTACTACCTTCCTACATTCGTGATTTCTTCCTGAATTCTGGCCACTCTCCCATAGGCTCATGGTTTTGTGTTCAAGATATGTATCTCCTCCACAATCTGGGACATGGCCATGTACTGGATAGCTGAAGAGAATGGTGAATGTCTCAGAAAACTCAGATATCAGTGTGACCAGGAAAGTCTCAGTGGAGAAAATCTGCTTTGGGATTTTGCTTACCTATTGTTCTGTTGCCCTGAATGTAAGGAAGGTCTTTGCCTAAGGCCCCACATTTCCAATGCCTGAAAAAAACAGTTTTCAAATGGAAATAAATGGGCATCACCTGTGGCTCCTGGCTTAATTGCTTTGCAAAGGGATATGTCTGAATCAGCCTCTCAGTGCAGTTTGAGATTATCGCTTAGATTCTCAGCACCTGATGGACCTAAAGAAAGATCCCATGTGTGCATCCAAATCCAAAATGGCCAAAAGAGAAGTCATTGTGATGAAGTCTCTTGCCTTCCTCTGTAAGGTTCCTGATCTCCATCAAGTGATAACAGGGATCTTTGGGTCAACTGAGTTCTTCAAGCCCTGCAGAGGCTAGCCCATAGGTGCTTGGGTTTTCTTATGACTGCAAATCACATAAAGAAACTATACCCGACAGTCAGTATGCCTCAAATTGGAAAAGCGGAACAGTATTAATGGCATGCCTCTTTGATCAGTCCTGGTTCACAGGAACGTTGTCCAGGAAACACTGACTTTAGACAAATGAAGGGCAAGGGAGCTTATTTTGACATTGTCTTGGGCTGTGTGCCTCATAAAAACTTCCAGCCAAGGTTATGATGAGTGACTATATGGAAGAAAATGAGGGCCATGTGGGAGTGTTTTGGTTTTAATTCTGGTCATTGGTGTGGCGGTTGGAAGAGATGACTGGGTCAACTGGTCTTGAACTCTGGTGTGTTTCCACGTAGAGACTGAGTTTTGAAACTGATCTCAGAGAAGTATTGCCATGAATTGTGTTGGGATTTTAGGAGGCCACGCATGAGAGTCGCCCTTGGAACCTGAGATCTAGGACCAGGGTGGCTTTCCACAAAGAACTGGGAATCTCAGCCTGGATATCACATGATTTTATTCTGAAAGACTTGGCAGCCATAGTTGAGAGTCAAAAGACATAGGACCTCACATTGTAGACCTCAATGGTCCTGGCTTCAAGTGACCTTTGTCCACTCTTTGGAAAGCCTTGCCTGTGAGAGTTCTCTAGAATTTTTTTGAAATGAACTTTCTCAATATTTAATGGTTCCTGAATAATTGAAATCCACAGTGCATCCAACGTCGTCCTTGAAAAATGGCTAGATAAATAACACGAAATTTTTGAAATTTCCATGACCAGGTGGAACTGTAGAAACTTTCGATGTCCTGTTGCTTACCATGAGTGTACCAGACAGTGCCTTGATTGACAGGGTTTCATGAAATTTGTTTAGAACAGAGAAGCCAGTATTTTGGAGCCTGCTGAGTAGTGGGCCTAGAGCAGTGGTGGAGAGGTGTGTGATAAAACATCATGGTGGGGCCATTTGTATCTGCCATTGGCTTCCAAATGGCTTGTAACTGACAGAGTGCAGACATCAGACCCTTATATGTAAAAGCATCTTGTTATATGGCGTAGTTTCAGGGCAATGTTCAGAATCAGGTTGCTATGGACAAGCGGGCAATCTTTGAGAGATAGAAGCCTGGTTGGTGAATTTTCTTGCAGACCCTAACCCACCACACGTGACAGAACTACCTCAAGCACTGTTTCCCAGTTGAACTCCTTGTATTTCGTGAAGCATGAACCAAACTCCAAGTGCAGCAGCAAGAACACCACGAAAAGTGGAGGATGACCAAATGGTTTCACAGTCCACACGGGGAGACAATAAGCCCCCAGTGCCCACAGTTTACCTACAAAGAGAGAATTCAGCACTGCTGCCTCGTGTTCATTGGAAAATGAGAAATGTTGTCCTCCAGGTCTCATAGATGCAGACACAGCTTTGAGGGTCTCACTACAAAGGAAGCTTAACTCCTGACAACAACCTATATTTCAGTGCCCAATTTCACTGGCAGTTTCTCAAGAAGTTTTAGCCAAGCAGAGCTTCATGTTTGTGGAGTGTGTACCCTGTCCTTACTTTTGGAAACTCCTATTCCACCTCCAAGTTTGTGCACTCCTGAGCATTTTCTATTCTAGAAATGTAATCACAGATTTTGTAACTCTTCTACTCTAATTGTGTCTCCCTTGTGGCGAAATTAATGACAAGGCATTGTTCTGGATGAGAGTCAGAAGATTAATTTTTCTATTTTCCATTTGAAATTCTGAATCCCTGACACTAACCCATATTCTACTAGACTCTGACTACTAATCCAAATATGATGGAAGAAAATAACCCAAACAGTACATAAATACTTGCAGTTCAGAGTTGGACTTGCCTTTTGCATGATAAAGGGTAGGTGTTATAAATCTATTCAATATTTAATTGAAATAGTTCTCCATGTGTTTTTAAAGTTAACAAATATGTGAATTACTGTCTCCCATTCTCTGGAGCTTATTCAGCACATGTATTTTTATATGCACAAATAGAATCCTACAAGGTATCACACGTACATCCTTGTGAGGTATATGACTTAGCAGATACAAAGTGTGAGAAGTGATCACTCCTCCTAAACGCTGTTGGAACTGAAAATTCAACCTATGGGTGAGCTTCCCAGTGGAACAACATTATACATAAACCCATGTTCACTAAAATGAATGTTTTTGCATCTTTATGATATATATTTCATGATGAATTTTGATTGGCATATATATTGCTACTTTTTAATGTCTGTGTTTGTGTGTGTGTGTGTGTATATATATATATATATATATATATATATATATATATATATACTCTCCATATTTTTAAAAATATGAAATATGTGTGTCTTATATACACTCCCTAAATTCATTCATGTTCATGTATGTGCATTAATAATCAACTTTTCACAAGATTATTCTTAGAAATATTCATCCACCCGAAATACATATTTGTTTCCTAGTACTGAAAACTAACTTCAGTAAAAGGTGCATACAAATCCTAATATGTCTACTTTAACTGACCCAGTTTAACATCAATGCATGTAGGTTCCTATGGGACATGATGTGTATTTTGACATTAATTTTTATTCCACACTGGTACATTACTATTTCTTCAGTTTATGCAAATCTCAGTATATATATTTTATTCACTAGTTAGCAAATTTATAGGCATTTGTTTCACTTTCAATCACTTCCTGCTCCAGAACACATGTATTCCTCTGTGTTTCTTGACTGGTCTATTCACGAGACTTTTTTCCAAATATATAATTTTCGATTTCCATAATCAATTTTGAACCAAAACTCACACACCCTTCATGATAAACCATAATCCTAAGATTATCGTTAGATATATAACTGGTTGGAATGAATGATTGCATATCAATATAAAATTTCTTATAAATTTTCAGATATTTATTCAATCCATTATTTAAAGTGGATCCAGTTATATTATTTATTCACAGTATGGTCTATTCATGCATTATGTCTATATTCATTGAAACAGGGTACACCTATTTGTACCCCCATACTAATTTGTAAGTCTTCAAAATATTGCTCGCAGAATTGGTGGAAGAAATACTCTTTTCACCTGATCTACATACACATTTTATTACAGAAATATTCTGGACACAAAAAGCAAAGGTCACACTTACAATTGTACCAAAGCGTAAATGGAAAGTGAGCATGGATTACTAAAAACATCCATGTCCAGGTTGCCTAATGCTCTCAAATATCAATTCTATTTTTGACTACATATTTGTTTCTTCTTAAGATTATATATTCAACTTCAAACCTGTTGACAATGTCTAACCCTATCACACAATTTGTACTTTGCTTGATTTCCTAATGTCTCTATTGATATCTGCTTTCCTATATTTTTCCCCAGTTCATCATTGTGACTGACTCTTCACATGTGCTTACATTTACATACACTCTCTACCCGAAATCTTATTGCGAAAGAACTTTTGGTCCAAATCCTATACTCACTCTTCTTTCTAAACCTACCAACTACCTTCCTAATCCTACCGACTATCAGTTTTTGACTGGATGTTCTCTTCAACATTCAATATCCAAGGTACAAGGTACGATGCCAGTGTATATTGATTTATCTGAGACATCTGTGCTGCACATTACTCAAAGCTAAGTATCCCACTCAAGTCCCCAATGCCCTTCTGGGCTTCAAATCTTACCTAGATTTCTGCTTTCTTACTTATGTTTCACATATATACTCTTGTAAATATCGCATTTTGCCAATACCATTATTCATCCCGCAGAATGATTTGTAACCCAAATTGAACATGTTATTAACCCTAACCATACACTGTTCCCTCAGTATAACTTACTTAAGAGCAGGGACAGTGTGGGTCTTACAATATAGGAATGTAGATGATCTTCCACCTGCTGAGAACATCAAAGATCCATGGAGAAATGATCCTTGCAGAAGATATAGGCAGCTATGTAGGACCTGAGAGAGCAATAGTCATCTTACATGGCAAACAACCTGGTCAGGATTAATTGATAGTCTGAATCAGCCTCTCTCTTCTTAATGAAGAGAAGATGGAGTGAACCAGGCCTCTGTGGAGAGCTGTTCCCTGGTGCCTATGGTTGATATACCATTCTAACTTCTGAATGTGTCACAGGATGTTGGGGCAGCCTCCATCTCATGGGAACCCTGGATGCAACTGTTAGCACAAAGTGGTTACCAAGGTAGTGACCATATTCAGTTCCTGAAAGAAGTGACCTCACTTCACTTCCTTGGTGATGGAATTCTCTGAACCTGGGATCCAGGAAGGAAGGCACCCAGAGCCAGTCCCAATCCCAGTTCCAGTGGGCTAACTTGTTTGCTTTTCCCAAAGACATAGTCAGTCTTTCTTGGTACCTACTGATGTGAGGATGGAAAAATGCCAGCAGAGCTCTGATGAGGGGCCTTTCCTGAGAAAGCAGGTAGTGGCTCACCTTTGGCTCCTGACAACTTCACAGAGTTGGACAAGGAGACCAGATCTGAAACAGGACAGGCCATTTTGTGGGAACATAATATGGCCCACCAGTCAGAAGACACTCCGGATAGTCACAGACCTATTTGGGGGAAGTAAGTGCCTTTGCCGTTGTAGGTGTGAGTTTGTGGTTTTTTCTCATGTTCTGAGAATAGGTAGGAAAAGTGGTTTGTTTGGTTTGGAGTGGACTGTTTCTAGTAAGTCGTTTGACATGGTGAGTGTTTCTAGGTCTGTGTATCCCACTGTATCCGTGGTTGTAGACATTAGAAAAGAGAATGCATCAATGGATGTGTTGTCTCTAGTTGAAAGCTTCCCCGCATTCATACTGCCCAATTAATGAATGGACTGCAGCTTGCCTTATGGATGGGCAACATCTACTATCTTCTAAAGTTCCTGTTTTCTTCGTGAATTCTGGCCACTCTCCAGAATAGGCTCATGGTTTTGTTTCCCAAATATGTAACACCACAAGATTCTGTGACATGGCCATGTGCTGGATTGCTGAAGGGAATGGGAGCATCTAAGAAAACTCAGATTTCAGTGTGACCAGTAAAGTCTCAGTGGAGAAACCCTTCTTTGGGCCATTTGCTTACTTCTATTTCTATTACCCTGAATGTCAGGAAGGTCTTTGCCTCAGGCCACCCCTTTGTGTAGCCTGAAGAAAACTGTTTTCATATGGAAATGTATGGACATCACCTGTGGCTCTTTGCTTAATTGATTTGGAATGAGATGTGTCTGAATCAGCCTCTTGTCCTTGTATGAGGTTGTGGCTTTGATTCTCAGCACCTGATGGATCTAAAGAAAGATCCCATGTGCTTCCAAAACTAAAATGGCCAAAAGAGCAGTCATTGTTGATGAATATTTTTGCCTTCTTGTTTTAGGTTCCTGACCTCCATAAAGTGAGAATAGGGATCCTTTGGGTCAAATGAGTTCTTGAAATCCCTGCAGAGGCTAGCCCATATTTGCTTGGGTTTTCTCATGACTCCAAATCACATAAAGAATCTATACCCTACAGCCAGTAGGCCTCAAATTGGAGAAGTGGAACACTTTAACAGCAGGAATATTTGATCATTCCTGGTTCACAGGAAGAGTGTCCAGGCCATCATGATTTTAGGCAAATGAGGGGCAAGTGAGCTTATTTGGGCTCATAGAAACCTCCAGCTGGAGGTTATGATGAGTGTCTACATGGAAGAAGATGATGGCCCTGTGGGAGTGTTTTGATTTTAATTGTGGTCATTTTTTGGCGGATGGAAGGGATGACTGGGTCCACCTGGACTTGAACTCTGGTGTGATTCCCCTTAGAGACTGAGTTCTGAAACTGACCTCAGAGAAGTATTGCCATGAATTGTGTTTGGATTTTAGGAGGCCACGCATGAGACTCACTCTTGGAAACTGAGATCTAGGCCCAGGGTGGTTTCCACAGAGGCCTGAGAATCTCAGCCAGGATATCACATGATTTTATTCTGAAAGACTTAGCACCCATATTTGAGAGTCAAAACACACATGGACCTCACATTGTAGATGTCAGTTGGCCTGGCTTTAGGAGACCTTTTGGCAACTGTTTGAGAAGCATTGACTGTGAGAGTTCTCCAGAGCGTTCATTGTAATGAACTTTCTCAACACTTAATGGTTCCTGAATGAATTGAAACCCACAGTGCCTCTAACTTCATCCTTGAAAAATTTCAAGATAAATACCATGAAATTTTTGAAATTCCCATGACCAGGTGGCACTGCAGAAACTTTTGATGTCCTGTTGCTGATCATGTGTATACCAGACAGTGCCTTGTTTTTGACTGGGTTTCATTAAAATGGTGTAGAACAAGAGAAGCCAGTAATTTGGAGCCTGCTGAGTAGGGGGGCTAGAGCAGTGGTGGGCAGGTGTGTGATAAAACATCATGTTGGGGCCATGTGAATCTGCCATTGGCTTCCAAATTTTTTGTGACTGATATAGTGCAGACATCAGACCCTTATATGTAAAGGCATCTTGTTAAATGGAGAGTTTTCAGGGCAATATTCAGAATCAGGTTGCTATGGTTATTGTGGCAAGCTATGTGGGATACAAGCCTGGTTGGTGCATTCTCCTGCAGACCCTGACCCACCACACGTGACAGAACTCCCTCCAGCACTGTATCTCAGATGAACTTTTTATGTTTTGTGAAGCAAATACCAAATTCCCAGTGCAGCAGCAAGAAATACCACGAAAAGTGGAGGATGACCAAATGTCTTCACAGTCCCCACTGGGAGACACTTAGCTTCCAATGGACACAGTTTAGCTACAAAGAGAGAATTGAGCACTGCTGCCTCATGTTCATTGAAATATAAGAAACCATGTCTTTCGGTTACATAGATGCAGACCCAGCTATGATGGTCTCACTACAAAGGAAGCTAAAGCTCATGACAACAACATATATTTCAAGTGCCCAACCTCAGAAGCCGTTTCCCAAGAATTCTTAGGCCAGCAGAGCTCCTTTTTGTGGAGTGTTTACCCTGTCCTTTACTTTTGGAAACTCCTCTACCACCTCCAAGGTTGTGAACTCCCGAGCATATTCCATTCCATATATGTATTCATAGATTTTCACACTTTTCTACTCTAATTGTGTTTTACTTGGGGCGTAGGTAATGTCAAGGCATTGTTCTGGATGTGAGTGGGAAGATTTTTGTGTAGCACATATTTACATACACATTGGATTCATTTTTCAATTTTTCATTTGAAATACTGAATCCCTGACACTAACCCATACCCTACTAGTCTCTGACTAATAATCCTAATATGATGGTGAAAAATAAGCCAAAAAAAGAAGAAACACAAGCAGTTCAGAGGACGCATTGTGTATTGTTGGAATTGCCTTTTGCATTATATAATGTAGGAGTTATAAGTTTAGTCAATTTTTTTGTTGAAATAATTCTAAATGTGTTTTTAAAATTAGCAAATATGTGAATCCCTGTCTCCCTTTCTCTGTAGCCTATTCAGTACATGTATTTTTATATGCACATATAGAATTCTACCTGATATCACTCGTATACACTTGTGAGGTGGCTGAATTGCAGATGCAAATTGAGAGAAGAGTTCACTCCTCCTAAACGCTGTTGGAACTGAAAATTCAACCTATGGGTGAGCTTCCTAGTTGAAAAACATTATACATGAATCCATGTTCAGTAAAATGAACATTTTTCGATCTGTGGATTATATACTTTTCATGATGAATTTCTATTGGCATATATGTTGCTACTTTTTTTTTCTTTTATTGGTTGCTCAAAACATTACAAAGCTCTTGAATATCATATTTCATACATTAGATTCAAGTGGGTTATGAACTCCCATTTTTACTCCAAATACAGATTGCAGAATCACATTAATTACACATCCATATTTTTACATAATGCCCTATTAGTTACTGTTGTATTCTGCTACCTTTCCTATACTCTACTATCCCCACTCCCCTCTCTTCCCATCTTCTCTCTCTACCATACCTACTGTAATTCATTTCTCTCCTTGTTTATTTTCCCACAACCTCTTATATGTAATTTTGTGTAACAATAAGTGTCTCTCTCCATTACCATGCAATTTCCCTCTTCTCTCCCTTTCCCTCCCACATCATGTTTCTGCTTAATGTTAATCTTTTCTTCATGCTCTTCCTCCCTGCTCTGTTCTTAGTTGCTCTCATTATATCAAAGAAGACATTTGGTAATTGTTTTTTAGGGATTGGCTAGATTCACTAAGCATAATCTGCTCAGTGCCATGCATTTCCCTGCAAATTCCATGATTTTGTCATTTTTTAGTGCTGCGTAATTCTCGATAGTATATAAAAGTCACATTTTTTTATCCATTCATCTATTGAAGGGCATCTGGGTTGGTTCCACAGTGTAGCAATTGTGAATTGTGCTGCTATGAAAATCCATGTGGCAGTATCCCTGTAGTACGCTCTTTTAAGGTCTTCAGGGAATAGTCCGAGAAGGGCAATAGCTTGGTCAAATGGTGCTTCCATTCCCAGCTTTCCCAGGAATCTCCATACTGCTTTCCAAATTGGCCACACCAGTTTCAGTCCCACCAGCAATGTACAAGAGTACCCTTTTCCCCACATCCTCGCCAGCACTTGTTGTTGTTTGACTTCATAATGGCTGCCAATCTCACTGGATTGAGATGGTATTTTATGGTGGTTTTTATTTGCATTTCTCTTACTGCTAGAAATGGAGAGCATTTTTTTCATGTACTTGTTAATTGATTCTATGTCCTCCTCTGAGAAGTTTCTGTTCAGGTCCTTGGCCCATTGGGTTATTGGTTATCTTATTGTCTAATTTTCTAAGTTCTTTGTATACTTTGTATACTCTGGATATTAGGGCTCCATGTGAAGAGTGAGGACTAAAAATTTGTTCCCATGATGTAAGCTCCATATTTACCTCTCTTATTGTTTCTCTTTCTGAGAAAAAATAATTCAGTTTAAGTAAGTCCCATTTGTTGATTCTTATTATTAACTCTTGTTCTATGGGTGTCCTATTAAGGAATTTAGAGCCTGACCACACAATATGTAGATCGGAGCCAACTTTTTATTCTATCAGACGCAGAGACTCTGATTTGAATCTAGCTCCTTGATCCACATTGAGTTAACTTTGGTGCATGGCGAGAGGAGGGGATTCAGTTTCATTTTGTTGCATATGGATTTCCAGTTTACCCAACACCATTTGATGAAGATGCTATCCTTCCTCCATTGCAGGCCATTAGCTCCTTTATCAAATATAAGATAGTTGTAGCTTTTTGGATTAGTTTCTGTGTCCTCCATTCTGTACCATTGGTCCACCCGTCTGTTTTGGTACCAGTACCATGCTGTTTTTATTATGATTGCTCTGTAATATAGTTTGAAATCTGGTATCGCTATACTGCCTGATTCACACTTCCTGCTTAGAATTGCTTTTGCTATTCTGGGTCTTTTATTTTTCCATTTGAATTTTATGATTGCTTTATCTATTTCTACAAAAAGTTTCTATGGGATTTTGATTGGCATTGCATTAAACCTATAGAGAACTTTTGGTAATATCACCATTTTGATGATGTTAGTTCTGCCTATCCATGAACACGGTATATTTTTCCATCTTCTAAGATCTTATTCTATTTCTCTTTTTAGGGTTCTGTAGTTTGCATTATATAAATCTTTCACCTCTTTTGTTAGGTTTATTCCCAAGTATTTAATTATTTGAGGAAATTGGGAATGCAGTGTTTTGACTCATTTTTGTTTCAGAAGTTTTGTCGCTGATATACAGAAATGCCTTTGATTTATTCATGTTGATTTTGTATCCTGCCACATTGCTGCATTCATTTATGAGTTCTAGTAGTTTTTTCTGTAGACCCTTTTGGGTCTTCTATGTATAGAATCATGTCATCTACAAATAGTGATAATTTAAGTTCTCCTTTTCCTATTTTTATGCCTTTAATGTCTTTCATCTCTCTAATTGCTCTGGCCAGTTTTTCGAGAACTATATTGAATAGAAGTGGTGATAGAGGACATCCCTGTCTTGTTCCAGATTTTAGAGGGAATGCCTTCAATTTTTCTCCATTCAGAATGATGCTAGCCTGAGGATTAACATAGATAGCTTTTACAATGTCGAGGTAAGTTCCTGTTATCCCTAGTTTTTAAAATGTTTTGAACATAAAGAAATGCTCTACTTTGTTGAATGGTTTTTCTGCGTCTATCGAGATGATCATATGGTTCTTATCTTTAAGTCTATTGATGTTGTGAATAACATTTATTGATTTCCATATATTGAACCCTCCTTGCATCCCAGGGATGAATCCAAGTTGATCATGGTGCACGATTTTTTTGATGTGCCTTTCTATCCAATTCGCCAGAATTTTAATGAGGATTTTTGCATCTAGGTTCATCAGAGATATTGGTCTGTAGTTTTCTTTCTTTGAGGTGTCTTTGTCTGGTTTCAGAATCAGGGTGATGTTGGCCTCATAGAATGAATTCGGCAGAGCTCCCAGTTTTTCTATTTCCTGAATAACTTGAGAAGTATTGGTATTAATTCTTCTTTAAAGGTTTTGTAAAACTCTCCTGTATACCCATCCGGTCCTGGGCTTTTCTTGGTTGGTAGTCTTTTGATTGCTTCTTCTACTTCATCCATTGATATTGGTCTGTTTAAATTGTGTGTTTCCTCCTGACTCAGTCTGGGCAAATCATATGACTTAAGAAATTTATCGATGTCTTCACTATTTTCTATTTTATTGGAATACAGGTTTTCAAAATAATTTCTAATTTTCTTCTGTATTTATGTAGCATCTGTTGTAATATTGCCTTTTTCATCCCGTATGTTAGTAATTTGATTTCTCTCTCTTCTTCTCTTCGTTAGCATGGCTAAGGGTCTGTCTATCTTATTTATCTTTTTGAAGAACCCCTTTTAGTTTTGTTAATTTTTTCAATAGTTTCTTTTGTTTCAATTTCGCTATGATTTTAATTATTTCTTGCCTTCTGCTACATTTGCTGTTGTTTTGCTCTTCCTTTTCTAAGGCTTTGAGATGAAGTGTGAGCTCATTTATTTGTTTTTCTTTTCTATTTTGAGGAATGACCTCTAGGCGATGAATTTACCCCTTAAAACTTCTTTTCATTGTACCCCATAGAATCTGATATGTTGTGTCTGTATTTTCATTTATCTCTAAGAATTTTTTGATTTCCTCCTTTATGTCTTCTGTAACCCATTGATCATTCAGTAACATATTCTTCATTTTGGATGTGATGTATGATTTTTTCTTCCTTCTTTTATCATTGGTTTCCAGTTTCATTCCATTATGATCACAAAAAATTCATGGTATTATCTCCACCCCTTTATATTTACTGAGGGTTGCCCTATGGCATAACATATCGTCTATTTTTGAGAAGGATCCATGTGCTGCTGAGAAAAAAGTATATCCACTTGATGATGGTTGATATATTCTATATATGTCAGTTAAGTCTAGGGTATTGATTGCGAGATTGAGTTCTATAGTTTCTTTTTTCAACTTTTGTTTGGAGGATCTGTCCAATGGTGAGAGAGGTGAGTTGAAGTCACCCATAATTATTGTATTGTGGTCTATTTGATTCTTTAACTTGAGGAGAATTTGTTTTATGAACATCGCAGCACCATTATTTGCTGCATGAATATTGATAATTGTTATGTCTTGTCGGTGAATGGTTCATTTTAGCAGTATATAATGTCCTTCTTTATCCCTTTTGATTAAATTAGTCTTGAGGTCGATTTTATTCGATAGGAGGATGGCCACCCCTGCTTGCTTACGAGGACAGTGTGCATGGTATAAATTTTCCCAATCTTTCACCTTCAGCCTGTGTATGTCTTTTCCATTCAGATGTGTCCCCTGGAGGCAATATATTGTTGGATTTTTTTTTTTTATTTCAAGTTACAAGCCTATGTCACTTTATTCGAGAGTTTAAGCCATTTACTTTTAGAGTTACTAATGATATATGGTTTGTACTGCCACCCATGTTTGCTTATATCTTTTTTTTAAATTAGTTTGTTTCTCCATGATTAGCTTTTCCCCGCCCTCTGTCATTACTGAGGCACTTCTCACTCATGGTTTTCATTGTTGATTTTCATTTCTTCCTCGTGTAGTGTTTTGCTCAAGATGCTTTGCAATGCTGGTTATCTGGCTGCAAATTCTTTTAGGTTTTGTTTATCATGAAATATTTTTATCTCGTTGTCTTACCTTAAGCTTAATTTTGCTGGATACATAATTCTTGGTTGGCATCCATTGTCTTTCAGTGTTTGAAGTACGTTGTTCCAGGATCTTCTCACTTCCAGCATCTGTGATGAAAAATCCATTGTTAACCTTTTTGGTTTACCCCTGATTGTAATGATTCTAATCTGCCTCCTTTCTCTGGTAGCTTTTAATATTTTCTCTTTGTTCTGTATATTGGATATCTTCATAACAATGTTTCTTGGCATTGGTCTACTGTGATTTTGTGTGCTCGATGTCCTGTAAGCATCTACAATTTGTTTATCCCTTTCCATTTTTATTTCTGGAAAGTTTTCTGTAATTATTTCATTCAGCAGATTTCTCATTCCCTTGGTTTGAATCTCTGTACCTTCCTCTATCCATATGACTCATTAGTTTTTTTTTTTTTTATGTTATTCCATATCTCTTGAATGTTTTCTCATAGTTTTTTACAGCATTTCTTTGTTGGCTAGACTTTTTTCAAGATGATATATTTTGTCTTCATTCTGTCTTCTACTTGCTCTACACTGTTAGTGATACTCTCAATTGAATTTTTAATTTGGTTTATCATTTCCTTGATTTCTAGAATTATTGTTTGATTTTTCTAATAATCTTTATCTCCTGATAAAGATGCTTAATTTCTTATTTTATCTGTTTATGTAATTTATTTTCAATGCGTTCTATCACTGTTTGTTTTTGCTGTCTCGTATCCTCTTTAAGGTTCCATTCCATCTGTCTAAGGTATTCCTTGAGTTCTTTATATGACCATTTTTCTGATGACTCTAGGTGCTCTTGAATATTTAGGCTGTCCTTCATTGTTCGTACTCCTTTTCTTCCTTGCTTTTTTATGCTTCTCATGTTACTTCTCGTTCTGTTTGACTACTGAGTTACTGCTTACTCTTATAAATTTATTTGATGCTTGAGAGGAAAGATATTAGAAGGGAAGGGAGAAGTCACTAAAGAGAATGAGAGTAGGCAGGTAGAATTCAAGTAAGGGGGAATAAAAAAATTGAAATGAAATGAAAAGACAAAAAAAATAGAAAATAAAGAAAGAAAATTTTAAGTAATAATGATGATTAAAAAATTGAAAATTAAAATTTAAAATAATAATATTAATAATAATAATAATAAAATAAAAGAAATTAAAAAAATAAAAACATTTAAAAAAGTTAATGAACAACAACAACAAAAATGAAAATGAAAGAAAAAGAAAAAAATACAAATAAAAAAATAGTAATAATACATGCAGTCCTAGAGTTCAATTAACTTCTCTTCCAGTAGGTGGAGCTGTGCGCACTGGGCCAAGCTTCTCCTCTCAATAAGTGGGAACCAATCACTGTGCAGCAGCTCTTCCTCCCAGACTGGGCGGGTCTCCAACCCTGAGTGCCTAGGGCCTTCTCTTGTGCTTCCTCAAGCCAGGCCCCACTCACCTGTGACGCTCACCACAATACTGGTTACAAGCCAGGCCTCTGCTCCTGGTAGCCCTGTTTCCATGAACGGCTGGGCACACTCTCCTTAATTGCCTCCCTCAGACCCTAAGTTTGTAGAGCTTGGGGCTGAGAAACCCCAGCGAATTTGCTTGCCCTTCGGGAGCCATGGCCCCGGTAGGTGGTGTAAGAGACCTCAATTGTCAGCACTGGTGGGAGCGGTAGCCGGCAATTACACGCCTCGAGTCCCGAGCCAATCCTGATTCCCTAGGTCTGGGTATTGCACTCCTTGGAGAGCTGGGAGGGGCCATTACGGCAGAGGTGGGAAGGGCCCTTGAGGTTTCCCTGCGGTGTTGAGAGAGATGGCAATGGGATAACATACTTGTCGCACTGGTTTCAATGAAGTTATCTCCTCCGACTGTGATGTCAGTTCGCTGCCATGGTGGTATACCATTACAATGGTGACCGTTCGTTCCCTTTGCTGGGTGACCAATGCAACAGCTGGGTCCTGACTATCTCTCCCAAGCCCCATTTCAATCCTGTGGCCACTGCCTATGAAGGCTCAGTTGGCTTTTAACTCTGTCAATTCCGAAAGCCCGACCAATTATTTCAGCGGGAATGTTAGTGCTGAGTCACAAAAACCAGATGAATCTAAGCTTGAATGCAGCCAATCCGGGCTTTGTGTGTGTTCTGAGGGGCCCAGACTGTTCGCCCCAGATTCACAACAGGTCAATATTGCCTAGTGATTCTGAGCAAACAGCATTTAGACAGTTTACGACTCCCTATGCACGCGAAGCTGAAGAGATCAGAGACTTGAATTCTCCATGCCCGCCTTCATAATGGATCTCCTGTATTGCTACTTTTTAATATCTGTGCATTTGCGTGTGTGTGTGTGTGTATATATATATATATATATATATATATATATATATATATATACTCTTTAGATTTTTCAAAATATGAAATATATGTGTCTTATTATGCACGCCCCTAAATACATTCATATTCATATCTGTGGATTTATAATCAACTTTCAACAAGATTATTTTCAGAAATAATCATCCACCTGAAATACATATTGTTTCCTAGTACTGAAAACTAAATTCAGTGAATGGTGCATACAAACCCTAATATTTCTACAGTTACTTAGCCAGTTTAAAATGAATGCAAGTAGATTCCTAGGGGACATGATGTGTATTTTGACTTTCATTTTTATTCAACACTTGTACGTTACTATGTCTTCAGTTCATGCACATGATGGGATATATATTTCAGTCACAAATTAGAAAATTTATAGGCATTTGTTTCACGATCAATCACTTCCTGATTCAGAACACATGTATTCCTCCATGTTTTTTGACTGGTCTTTTCATGAGACTTCTTTCCAAACATATTATTTTTGTTTAACATCATCACGTGTAAAGCAAAACTCAAACACCATTCATCATAAACCATAATCCTAATATTACCATTAGAAATATAACTGGTTGGAATGAATGATTGTATATCAATATAAGATTTCTTATATATTTTCACATATCAATTCAATCCATTATTTAAAGTGGAATCAGTTACGTTATTTATTCATAGTATGGTCTATTCATGCATTATTTCTATATTAATAGACACAGGGTACACCTCTTTGTACCCCTAATACTAATGTATACGTCTTCAAAATATTGCTCCCAGAAATGGTGAAAGAAATACTCATGCCACCTGATCTACATATACATTTTATCACAGTAATATTCTGAACAAAAAAAAAAAACCATAAAAATGTCACACTTATGATTGTACCAAAGCCTAAAAGGAAAGTGAACGTGGATAACTAATAACATCCATGTCCAGGTTGCCTAATGCTCTCAAATGTCATTCCCATTTGTGACGAGATATTTGTTTTTTCCTATGATTATGTATTCAAACTCAACCCTGTTGAAAATGTCTAATCCTATCACTCACTTTATACTTTGCCTGATTTCGTAATGTCTCTATTGACACCTGCTTTCCTACATATTTTCCCCAGTTCATCATTGTGACTGACTCTTCACATGTGCTGACATTTCCATTCACTCTCTAAACGAAACCCTATTGCTAAAGAAGCTTTTTATTCCAAATCATATACTCACTCTTCTTCCTAAACCTACTGACTATCTTCCTAATCCTACTGACTATCCCTTTTTGACTGGATGTTCTCTTCTACATTCAATCATCCAAGGTACAAGGTCCTATGCCACTGTATTTCGATTTAACTGAGACAACTGTACAGAACATAATTCAACACTAAGTATCCAAATAAAGGGCCCAATGCCCTTCTGGGCTTCAAATCTTTCTTAGATTCCCGTTTTCATACATATATTTCATGTATATATTCTTATAAATATCGCAGGTTCCCAATCTCATTATTCTTCCTGCAGAATGATTCCTAACCCAAATCGAACATATTATTAACCGTAACCATACACTCACTTTGCAGGAGAGCAATAACAGTGTGGGTATTAAACTACAGGAATCTAGGGGATCTTCACCTGCTGAGAAACTCAAATGTTCATGCAGAAATGATCCCTGGTGAAGATGAAGGCAGCTATGAAGTACCTCAGAAAGCAAAAGTCATCTTCCATGGCAATCATCCTGGTCAGGATGGAGGGTTGTGTCTGAATCAGTCTCTCTCTTCTTAATGTATAGAACATGGACCAAACCAGTCCTGTGTGGAAGCTGTTCCCGGGTGCTTATGGTTGATATAACATTCTAACTAGAGAAAGTGTCCCATGAAAATCAGGACAGCCTCCACCTCATGATACTTTTGGAAGCAACTGTTAGGACAAAGTGGTTGCCAAGGCAGTGACATCATTCATATCCTGAAGGAAGTGATCTCACCTCACTTCCTTGGTGATGGAACTCTCTGAACTTGAAATCCAGGAAGCCAGGCACCAAGAGACAGTCCCTGTCCTAGTCCCAGTGGTCTGACATGTTTGGATTTACCAAGGACAGAGTCAGTCTTTCTTGGTACCTACAGATGTGAGGATGGCCAAATGCCAGGAAACCTCTGAAGAGGGGCTTTTCCTGAGAAAGCAGGTAGTGTCTCACCGCTGGCTCTTGAGAACTTCACAGAGTTGGCCAAGCAGACATGATCTGAGACAGGAGAGGTCATTTTGGAAGAACATAGAATGGCCCACCAGTCAGACGACACTCCAGGGGGTCACAGACCTACTAGGGGGAAGGAGGTGCCTTTTTGGGTGTGGGTGTGAGTTTGTGGTTTTGTCTCATGTTCTGAGAATAGGTAGGAAAGGCGGTTTGTTTGGTATGGAGTTGAATATTTCTATTAAGTCCTTTGACAAGGCGAGTGTTTCTATGTGTGTGTATCCCACTGAGTCCATTGTTGTAGACATTAGAAAAGACAATGCATCAATGGATGTGTCCTGTCTAGTAGAAAGCTTCCCAGCATTCATCCTGCCCAATTCATGAGTGGACTCTGGCTTGCCTTATGGATGGGCAACACCTACAAGCTTCCTAATTTCCTGTTTTCTTTCTCAATTCTGGCCACTCTCCAGAATAGTATCGTGGTTTTGTGTCCAAGATTTGTACCTCCAAGATCTGTGACATGGCTATGTACTGGATAGCTGAAAGAAATGGCTAGCATCTCAGAAATCTCAAATATCTGTTGACCAGGAAAGTCTCAGTGGAGAAACCCCTCTTTGTTCCTTTTGCTTACCTATTGTTCTGTTGAATGTCAGGAAGTTTTTTGCCTCAAGCCACCACTTTGTGAACCCTGAAGAAAACAGTTTTCAAATGGAAATGAATGGGAATCACCTGTGACTCTTTGCTTAATTGCTTAGGATTGGGATATGTCTGAATCAGCCTGTTGGCCCTGTGTGAGGCTGTGGCTTAGATTCTCAGCACCTGATGGATCTAAAGATAGATCCCATGCATGCATCCAAAACCAAAATGGCAAAAAGATCAGATATTGTTGATGAACTCTCTTGCCTTCCTCTGGTAGGTTCCTGATATCCATCAAGTGAGAATAGGGATCCTTTGGGTCAAATGAGTTCTTCAAAGCCCTGCAGAGGCTAGGCCATAGGTGTTTGATTTTCATGACTCCAATTCACTTAAAGAATCTAAACCCCAAAGCTAGAAGGTCTCAAGTTGGAGAAGCCAAGCAATATTAAAGGCAGGCCTATTTGATCACTACTGGTTCACAGGAAGAGAGTCCAGGCCACCCTGACTTTAGGCAAATGAGGGGCACGGAGCTTATTTTGGACACTGTCATGGGCTGCATCCCTTATGGAAACCTCCAGCCAGAGAATATGATGAGTGTCTATATGGAAGAAGATGAGGGCCATGTGAGAGTGTTTGGTTTAAATTGTGGATATTTGTCTGGCGGTTGGAAGAGATCTCTGGGTCCACCTAGGCTTGCACTTTGGTGTGATTCCCCTTAGAGACTGAGTTCTTTTACTGATCTCAGAGAATTATTGCCAGGAATTGTGTTGGAATTTTAGATGGCCATGCATGAGAGTTGCCCTTGGAAAGTGACATCTAGGCCCAAGTTGACTTTCCACAGAGCACAGGGAATCTCAGCCAGGATATCACATGATATTATTCTTAAAGACTTGGCAGCCATATTTGAGAGTCGAAACACACATGGACCATACATTGTAGACCTCAAGGGGCCTGGCTTAATCTGACTTTTCGCCACTTTTGGAAGCCTTGCCTGTAAGAATTCTCCAGAGTTTTCATTGAAATGAGCTTCCTCACCATTTAATGGTTTCTGAGTGAATTAAAATTCACAGTGCCTCCAACTTCATCCTTGAAAATTGGCTATATCAATACCATGAAATTTTTGAAATTCCCATGACCGGGTAGCACTGGAGAATATTTGGATGTCCTGTTGCTGATCATGAGTATACAAGACAGTGCCTTGATTGACTGGGTTTTATGAAAATGGTGTTGAACAGAGATGCCAGTAAGTTGGATCCTGCTGAGTAGTTGTACTAGAGTAGTGGTTGGCAGGTGTGTAATAAAACATCTGTGGTGGGGGCATTTGGATCTGCCATTGGCTTCCAAATGGATTGTGACTGACATTTTGCAGCCAGTAGACCCTTATATGTAAAAGCATATTGTTATATGGAGAGGTTTTAGGGCAATGTTCAGAATCAGGTTGCTATGGTCAATGGGGCAAGCTATGTGGGATAGAAGCCTGGTTGGTGCATTCTCCTGACGAACCTGACCCACCACACTTGACAGAACTTACTTCAGCACTGTGTCCCATTTGAAATCCTTGTATTTCATGAAGCAAACACCAATCTCCCAGTGCAGCAGCAAGAAATACCACGAATAGTGGAGGATGACCAAATGGAATTACAGTCCACAAGGGGAGACACTTAGACCCCAGTGGCCACAGGTTACCTACAAATAGAAAATTCAGCACTGCTGCCTCATGTTCATTGGAAAATAAGAATCCATGTCATCCAGATCACATAGATGAAGACTCAGCTATGATGGTCTCACAACAAATGAAGCTAATGCTCCTGACAACAGCATATATTTCATTGCCCAACCTCAGAGGCAGTTTCTCCAGATGTTAGGCTGGCAGAACTTCATGTTTGTGGAGTTTTTACCCTGTCCCTTACTTTTGGAAACTCCTCTACCACCTGCAAATTTGTGAACTCCTGAGCATTTTTCATTCCACATATGTATTCACAGATTTTCTAACTCTTCTCCTCTAATTGTGTCTTATGTGGGGCGAAGGTAATGTCAAGGCATTGTGCTGAATGAGGGTGGGAAGATTTTTGTGTAGCACATATTTGCATACACATTTGATACATTTTCCAATTTTCCATTCGAAATACTGAATCCCTGACACTAACACATACCCTACTAGACTTTGACTTTTAATCCTAATATGGTGGAGAAAAATAACCCAAACAGAATAGAAATACAAGAGGTTCACAGGAGGCATGGTGTATAGTTGGACTTGCCTTTCGTATGATAAATGGTAGGTGTTATAAATCTAGCGAATTTTAATTGAAATAGTTCTCCATGTGTTTTAAAAGTTAACAAACATGTGAATAACTGTCTCCCTTTCTCTGTAGCCTATTCATCACATGTATTTTTATATGCACATATAGAATTCTACCTGGTATCACTCGTACATTTTGTGAGGTGGCTGGCTTGGCAGATGCAAATTGTGAGAAGAGATCACTCCTACTAAATGCTGTTGGAACTGAAAATTCAACATATGAGTGAGCTTCTTATTTGAACAACATAAATCCATGTTCATTAAAATGAATATTTTTGGATCTGTGGATGATATATTACTTCGTGGTGAATTTCGATTGGCATACATAATGCTACTTTTTAATGTCTGTGTGTGTATGTGTGTGTGTGTGTGTGTGTGTATATATATATATATATATATATATATATATATATATATATTCACTCTCCAGATTTTTCAAAATATGAAGTATATTTTTCTTATTATACACTCCCTAAATTCACTCATATTCATGTATTTGGATTAATAATCAAGTTTTCACAAGAATATTCTCAGAATTATTCATCCACCAGAAATACATATTTGTTTCTTAGTACTGAAAACTAACTTTGGGGGATCATATGATGGTGGTGAAGGGAGTGCATCACAGCCATGTACCGCGTCACTGTGCGGGAGAATGATGAGTTATAATGGCTAAAACCTATCTTGTTAGAAATTTCCAGCAAAATTGGGGTGCTCCAAAACCTAGTCGACATATTTCCATCTCACGAGGATCAGCTACGCGGGCTCAAACACGAGTGATTTGTCCGCATAGAGGGTCATGCTGCTTATTCAGGAAATCGGTCTGCGGCTAGAGTCTGCGGCGTGCACTGGGAAACGAAGAGATAGCAATGCAAATATACAGCGGTGTGGATTCTGTGGGCTCCTGACAGGTATGCAATCACTGTGCTAAGTGCTGAATTCTGGGTTTGAGACGGGAAAGGATGCGGTCCAATTCGGTTCTCCACACTGGTCAGACCACAGAGGAAGCCAGCGGCCACCATCTTGGAGAGCTGATGTCACCATCCCTGTTTTCGACTGATCGAAGCTCATTCACCTATAGAACAGGTAATTTCAGGATGCCATTCACCTTTGTGTCACAGACAAATTACTCAGGCTCAGTGCCAAAGAACCTGCAGAAACTCCGTCTTGGAGCCTGCTCCTATTAGAACATACACCAAGCCCAGAGCGGCCGAATTCCGCCTCTCGGAACTGATCTGGCCCAGGGCTAAAGAACCCGCGGAAACTGCTTCTCGTTCCGGGTCTTGCTGAATACTGTGGAGGTAAATATCAACCGAGCCTTCATAGGCAGTGGCAACAGGATTGAGACGCGGCTTGTGAGGGCCGGTCAGGACTCACCCATTGCTTTGGTCACCCAGAAAAGGGAACAAAATGCTGCCTTTCACATGGGATACCAACATGACAAATTTCTGATGTCATCAGAAAGCAGCAGAGGAGATAACTTCATTGATACCAGCAGTGACAGAAACAGTTGGTCTCCTGGTGAAGAAAGTGAGTCACAAACACCCGGGTCTCTCTCACTTTGTCATCAAGCCAGAGGGGCAGAGCAGAGCAGCTGCCCGCACCTGGAACAGACCCAGTGACACACCTGCATGGTAGTCACGTCAACCCAATTGGAGTAGAGGCAGAACAGAGCTGCTACCCGGGCCCAGAACAGGCCCAGTGACCCACAGGTGTGGTAGTCACATCACCCCAATTGGAGTTGTTGCAGAGCAGAGCCTTCTCCCGTGCCTAGTACAATCCCAGTGGGTCACCGGCATGGTAGTCACATTACCCCAATAGGAGTAGGGGCAGAGCAGAGCCTTTGCCCATGCCCAGAACAGGCCCAGAAACCTGCAGGCATGGTAGTCACGACACACCAATTGGAGTAGGGGCAGAGCAGAGCCACCACCCGCGCCTGCAAGGTAGCAGACCTGCACCTGACCAGAAGAAGAGGCCCAGCGGCCTGCTGGCACGGCAGACACTTTACCCCATTTGGAGTAGGGGCAGAACAGATCTGTAGCCCGTGCTCACAAGGTATCCTGACCTGCGACCAACCGGCAGACCAGGCCCAGCGGCCCACTGGCGTGGTAGTCACGTCACCCCAATTGGGGTAGGGGTAGAGCAGAGCCGCCGCCCACGCAAGCAAGGTAGGCAGACCTGCGACCGATCAGCAGAACACCGCAGGGGTCCACGGGCGTGGTAGACACGTCACACCAATTGGAGGAGGGGCAGAGGAGAGCAGCCTCCTGCGCCTGCATGGTAAGCAGACCTGCGACCGATCAGAATAACAGGCCTAGCGGCCCATCAGCGTGGTAGATATATCACCCCAATTGGTGGAACAGCACAGCCACCCCTGCCCCTGCAATGAAGACTTTTCAAATATACAAGAGCAATATAAATATATAGGGGGAAAATTTCAAAATCACAACAGTTTCACCAAGCAGAAAGAAACGCGAGCAGTATGAAAAGAAAAGGAAAAAAGAACCACAAGCAATGCAGGTCAACACAACTTTAGAAGAGGTAATAGCTGCAGCAGATGGAATGTCAGATAAAGAACTCAGGATATACATTCTTCAGATGATCTGGAGTCTCAAGGAAGACATTAGACAGCAAAATCAGACAATGAAAGATCACTTCAACAATGAATTACATAAACAAAACCAAGAAGCAAAAGATCAACTATACAGGGAGATAGAGGTTGTAAAAAATAACAAACAGAAATCCTAGAAATGCAGGAAGCAATAAACCATCTTAAAAACTCAATTGAGAATACTACCATCAGAGTAGAACACTTATAAGATAGAACATCAGACAATGAAGACAAAGTATTTCAACTTGAAAAGAACATAGACAGCTCAGCCAAACTGTTAAGAAACCATGAACAGAACATCCAAGAAATATGGGATAAAATAAAGAGACCAAACTTAAGAGTCATTGGGATACAGGAAGGTATAGAGGTACAAACCAAAGGAATGAGCAATCTATTCAATGAAATAATATGAGAAAACTTCCCAGACTTGAAGAATGAGACAGACTCCCACATTCTAAAAGCCTACAGGACGACGAATGTGAAAAATCATAAGAGATCCACACCTAGACACATTATAATGAAGATGCCCAACATACAGAATAAGGAGAGAATTTTAAAATCTACAAGAGAAAGGAAGCAGATTACATTTAGGGGTAAACCAATCAGGATAACAGCTGATCTTTCAACAAAGACTCTGAAAGCTAGAAGATCCTGGAATGACATTTTTCAATCACAGAAAGAAAATGGGTTCCAACCATGTACTGTGTATCCAGCAAAATTAAGGTTCAGGATGGAAGATGAAATTAAAACTTTCCATGATAAGCAAAAGTTAAAAGAATTTGTAGCTAGAAAACCATCTCTTCAAAACATCCTTGGCAAAATATTACAGGAAGAGTAATTGGAAAATAATGAAAACCAACAGTGGGAGGTAGGACATTAAAGGGGGGAAATAATCAAAGAGGAAAACAATCCATGTTTAATAACATAAATAAACAAATATGGCTGGAAGAACAACCCTTATCTCAATAATAACTGTAAATGTTAATGGCTTAAACTCACCAATTAACAGACACAGGCCAGTAGAATGGATCACAAAACAAGACCCAATAATATGCTGCCTACCGGAGACGCATTTGATAAGAAAAAGACATACATACACTGAAGGTGAAAGTTTGGAAAAAATCATATCACTCATATGGACTTCGGAAAAAAGCAGGAGTGTCCATACTCATATCAAATAAAATAGATTTCAAGCCAAAGTTAATCAAAAGGGATAAAGAGGGACACTACATACTGTTCAAGAGAACCATACACCAGCAAGACATAACAATCATAAATATGTATGCCCCAAACAATGGTGCAGCTATGTTCATCAAACAAACTTTTCTCAAGTTCAAGAGTCTAATAGACCACCATACAATAATCATGGGAGACTTCAACACAGCTCTCTCACCACTGGACAGGACTTCCAAACAAAAGTTGAAATAGGAAACTATAGAACTCAATAACACAATTAATAACCTAGACTTAATTGACATATATAGAATATACGACCCAACATCAAGCAGTTACATTTTTCCTCAGCAGCACATGGATCCTTCTCAAAAATAGATCATATATTATGTCACAGGGCAACTCTTAGACAAATTAAAGGAGTAGAGATAATACCATGCATCTTATCTTATCATAATGGAATGAAACTAAAAATCAATGATAAAAGAAGGAAGGAAAAACCATGCATCATTTGGAGAATGAACAATAGGTTACTGAATGATCAATGGGTTATAGAAGACATCAAGGAGGAAAATAAAAAATTCTTAGAGAAAAATGAAAACACAGACACAATATATCGGAATCTATGGGACACATTGAAAGCAGTTCTAAGAGGAAAATTCATTGCTTGGAGTTCATTCCTTAGAAAAAGAAAAAAACAACAAATAAATGATCTCATACTTCATCTCAAAATCTTAGAAAAACAAGAGCAAACAACAGCAAAAGAAGTAGAAGGAAAGAAATAATTAAAATCAGAGCAGAAATCAATGAAATCGAAACAAAAGAAACAATTGAAAAAATTGACAAAACTAAAAGTTGGTTCGTTGAAAAAATAAATAAAATGGACAGACCCCTAGCCATGCTAATGAAGAGGAGAGAGAACTGAAATTACTATCATATGGGATGAAAAAGGCAATATCACAACAGATATTTCAGAAATACAGAAGATAATCAGAAATTACTTTGAATCCTTATACTCCAAAATAATAGAAGATAGTGAAGGCATCGAAATATTTCTTAAGTCATATGATCTGACCAGAGTGAGTTAGGAGGATATAGACAACCTAAACATACCAATATCAATTGAGGAAATAAAAGAAACCATCCAAAGACTACCAACTAAGAAAATCCCAGGACCGTATGGGTATACATCAGACTTTTACAAAACCTTTAAATATGAACTAATACCAATACTTTTCAAGCTATTTCAGAAAATTGAAAAAGAGGGAGATCTTCCAAATTCATTCTACGAGGCCAATATCACTCTGATTCCTTCACCAGATAGACACTTCAAAGAAAGAAGACTAAAGACCGATATCTCTAATGAACCTAAATGCAAAAATCTTAAATTAAATTCTGGAGAATCAGTTACAAAAACATATCAAAAAAATGTGGACCATGATCAAGTAGGATTCATCCCTGGGATGCAAGGAGGGTTCAATATACGAAAATCAATAAGTGTTATTCACCACATCAATAGACTTAAAAATAAAAACCATATTATCATCTAGATAGATGCAGAAAAAGCATTCGACAAAGTACAGCATCCCTTTATGTTCAAAACTCTCGAAAAACTAGGAATAACAGGAACATTCCTCAATATTGTAAAAACAATCTATGCTAAACCGCAGGCTAGCGTCATTCTTAATGGAGAAAAATTGAAGACATTCCCTCCAAAATCTGGAACAAGACAGGGATGCCCGCTTTCACCACTTCTGTTCAATATAGTTCTCAAAAGACTGGCCAGAGCAATTAGACAGATGAAAGAAATTAAAGGCATATAAATAGGAAAAGAATAACTTAAATTATCACTATTGCAGATGACATGATTCTATACCTAGCAGACCCAAAAGGGTCTACAAAGAAACTAATAGAGCTAATAAATGAATTCAGCAAAGTGGCAGGATATAAAATCAACACGCATAAATCAAATGCATTCCTGTATATCAGCGACAAATCCTCTGAAATGGAAATGAGGACAACCACTCCATTGACAATATCCTAAAAAAAAAAAAAATGGGAATCAACCTAACAAAAGAGGTGAAAGTCTTATACAATGAAAACTACAGAACCCTAAAGAGAGAAATAGAAGAAGATCTTAGAAGATGTAAAAATATACCCTGTTCATGGATAGGCAGAACTAACATCATCAAAATGGCGATATTACCAAAAGTTCTCTATAGGGTTAATCCAATGCCAATCAAAATCCCAAAGGCATTTCTTGTAGAAATAGAGAAAGCAATCATGAAATTCATATGAAAAAATAAAAGACCCAGAATTGCAAAACAATGCTAAGCAGGAAGTGTGAATCAGGTGGTATAGCGATACCAGACTTCAAACTATACTACAGAGCAATAGTAACAAAAATAGCATGGTACTGGTACCGAAAAAGGCAGGTGGACCAATGGTACAGAATAGAGGACACAGAAACCAATCCACCAAACTACAACTATCTTATATTTGATAAAGGGGCTAAAAGCATGCAATGGAGGAAGGATAGCATCTTCAACAAATGGTGTTGGGAAAACTGAAAATCCATATGTAACAAAATGAAACTGAATCCCTTTCTCTCGCCATGCACAAAAGTTAACTCAAAATGGATCAAGGAGCTTGATATCAAATCAGAGACACACTGTCTGATAGAAGAAAAATTTGGTTACGATGTACATACTGTGGGGTCGGGCTACAGATTCCTCAATAGGACACCCATAGTACAAGAGTTAATAACTAGAATCAACAAATGGGACTTACTCAACTAAAAAAGTTTTTTCTCAGCAAAAGAAACAATAAGAGAGGTAAATATGGAGCCTACATCCTGGGAAGAAATCTTTACTACTCACACTTCAGAGAGAGCCCTAATATCCAGAGTATACAAAGAACTTAAAAAATTAGACAATAAGATAACAAATAACCCAATCAACAAATGGTCCAAGGACCTCAACAGACACTTCTCAGATGAGGACATACAATCAATCAATAAGTACATGAAAAAATGCTCACCATCTCCAGCAGTCAGAGAAATGCAAATTAAAACCACCCTAAGATACCATCTCACTCCAGTAAGATTGGCAGCCATTATAAAGTCAAACAACAAGAAGTGCTGGCAAGGATGTGGGAAAAGAGGTACACTTGTACACTGCTGGTGGGACTGCAAATTGGTGCAGCCAATTGGGAAAGCAGTATGGAGATTTCTTGGAAAGCTGGGAATGGAAGCACCATTTGACCCAGCTATTCCCCTTCTTGGTCTATTCACTAAAGACCTAAAAAGAGCATGCTACAGGGACACTGCTACATCGATGTTCATAGCAGCACAATTCACAACAGCAAGACTGTGGAACCAACTTAGATGCCCTCCAATAGAATAATGGATTAAAAAAAATGTGGCATTAACACACAATGGATTATTACTCTGCATTGAAAAATGAAAAAATCACAGAATTTGCAGGAAAATGGATGGCATTAGACTGGATTATGCTTACTGAAGCTACACAATTCCTGTAAAACAAATGCCAAATGTCATCTTTGATATAAGGAGAGTAACTAAGAACAGATAGGGACAAAGAGCATGACAAGATGATTAACATTAAACAGGGATGAGAGGTGGAAGGGAGGGAGAAGGGAAATTGCATGGAATTGGAAGGAGACACTCTGGGTTATACAAAATTACAAACAAGAGGAATTGAGGGGAAAGGGAAAAATAATACAAGGGGGAGAAATTTATTACAGTAGAGGGAGTAGAGAGAGAAGTGGGGAGGGGCAGGGAGGCTAGGGGGGATAGTAGAGGATAGGAAAGTCAGCAGAATACAACAGACACTAGTATGGCAATATGTGAATCAATGGATGTGTTACTGATGTGATTCTGCAATCTGTATACAGGGTAAAAATGGGAGTTCATAACCCACTTGAATCAAAGTGTGAAATATGATATATCAAGAACTATGTAATGTTTTGAACAACCATAAATAAAAATAAAAGAAAACTATCTTTGGTGCATAATGCACACAATTCTAATATTTCTACAGTAACTGACCCAGTTTAACATCAATGCAAGTAGATTCCTATTGGACATGATGTGTATTTTGACTTTCACTTTTATTCAACACTGATACATTACTATTTCAACAGTTTATGCACATAACAGGATATATATTTCATTCACAATTTAGAAAATTTATAGGCATTTGTTTCACTTTCAATCACTTCCTGCTTCAGAACACATGGATTCCTCCATATTTCTTGACTGGTCTTTTCATGAGACTTTTTTCCAAACATATTATTTTCGATTTCCATAATCACTTTTGAAACAAAACTCACACACACTTCATGATAAACAATAACCCTAAGATTACCATTAGATATATAACTGGTTGGAGTGAATGATTGTATGTCAATATATGATTTCCTATATATTTTCAGATATCAATTCAATCCATTATTTAAAGTGGAACCAGTTATAATATTTATTCACAGTATGGTCTATTCATGCATTATCTCTATATTCATAGACACAGGGTACACCACTTTGTACCCCCAATACTAATTTATATGTCTTCAAATATTGCTCCCAGTAATCGTGGAAGAAATACTCATGTCTTATGATCTACATATACATTTGATCACAATATTTTTCTGGGCACAAAATGCAAAAATCACACTTATGATTGTACCAAATACTAAATGGAAAGTGAACATGGATTACTAAAACGATAAATGTCCTGGTTGCCTAATGCTTTCAAATGTCATTCCTATTGGTGACGACATATTTGTTTCTTCCTAAGATTATGTATTCAATCTCAACCCTATTGAAAATGTCTAATCCTATCACTCACTGTATAATTGCCTAATTTCGTAAGGTCTGTATTGATATTTTCCTTTCTACATATTTTCCCCAGTTAATCATTGTGAATGACTCTTCACATGTGCTGAAATTTACATTCACTCTATAACCAAAACACTATTGCTACAGAACTTTTGCTCCATGTCCTATACTCACTCTATTTCCTAAACCTACTGACTACCTTCCTAATCCCACCGACTATCTCAATTTGAGTGGATGTTCTCTTCTAAAATCAATCTTCCAAGGTGTAAGGTCCTATGCCATTGATTATCGATTTATCTGAGACATCTGCGCAGAACGTAATTATAAGCTAAGTATCCCAATCAAGGGCCTAATGCCCTTCTGGGCTTCAAATCTTACCTAGATTTCTGTTTCCATACTTATATTTCACCTCTATAATCTTATAAATATCGCAGGTTCCCAATACTATTAATCATCCTTCGCAATGATTCGTAACCCAAATCAAACATGTTATTAACCCTAACCATACACTCTTCCCTCAATCTAACTTTGCAGAAGAGCAGGGACAGAGTTCGTCTTACAATACAGGAATGTAGGGTATCTTCCTCCTGCTGAGAACCTCAAATGTCCATGCAAATTTGATCCCTGGAGAAGATGTAGGCATCTATGAAGGACCTGAGAGAGCAAATGTCATCTTCCATCGCAAACAACCTTTCCAGGATGAAGGGTTGTGTCTGAATAAGCCTCTCTCTTGTTAATGTACACAAGATAGACCAAACCAGGCATGTGTGGAGAGCTGTTCCTGGGTGCCTATGGTTGATATACCATTCTAACTTGTAAAAGTGTCACAGGAAGTAAGGGCAGCCTCCATCTCATAGGACAAAGTGGTTGCCAAGGCAATGACCTCAAAGAATTCCTGAAGGAAGTAATCTCACCTCACTTCCTTGGTGATGGAACTCTCTGAACTTGGAATCCGGGAAGCCAGGCACCCAGAGCCAGTCTCAGTCCCAGTCCCAGTGGTCTTATTTTTTGGATTTACCAAGGACAGAGTCAGTCTTTCTTGGTACCTACTGAGGTGAGGATGAACAAATGTCAGGAAAGCTCTGAAGAGGGGCCTTTCCTGAGACAGCAGGTAGTGGCTCACCGCTGGCTAGTGACAACTTCACAGATTTGGCCAACGAGACCATATCTGACACAGGACAGGCGATTTCATCAGAACATAGTTTGGCCCACCAGTCAGAAGACACTCCCAATAGTCACAGACCTACTTGGGGAAGGAGCTTCCTTTGTGTGTGTGGGTGTGGGTTTGAGATTTTGTCTCATGTTCTGAGAATAGGTAGGAAAGGCGGTTTGTTTGGTTTGGAGTGAACTGTTTCTGGTAAGTCGTTTGACAAGGCCAGTGTTTCTTTGTCTGTGTATCCCACTGTGTCCGTGGTTTTAGATATTAGAAAAGAGAATGAATCATTGGATGTGTCCTGTCTAGACTCAACTTGCCCAATTTATGAATGGACTGCGGCTTGACTTATGGGTGGACAACTCCAACAATCTTCCTAAGTTCCTCTTTTCTTCCTGAATTCTGGCCACTCTCCGGAATAGGCTCATGGTTTTTTGTCCAAAATATGTACCACCTCCAAGCTCTGTGACATGGCCATGTACTGGATAGCTGAAAGAAATGGGAGCATCTCAGAAAACTCAGATATTAGTTTGACCAGGAAATTCTAAGTGAAGAAACCCTGCTTTGGGCCTTTTGCTCACCAATTGTTCTGATGCCCTGAATGTCAGGAAGGTCTTTGCCTCAGGCCACACCATTGTAGAGCCTAAAGAAACAGTTTTCAAATGGAAATGAAAGGGCATCACCTGTGGCTCTTTGCTTAATTGCTTTGGAAAGGGATGTGTCTGAATCAGCCTTTTGGCCCTGTGTGAGACTGTGGCTTAGATTCTCAGCACCTGATGGATCTAAAGAAGGATCCCATGTGTGCATCCAAAACCAAAATGGACAAAAGAGCAGTCAGTGTGGATGAAGTCTCTCGCATTCCTCTGTAAGGTTCCTGTCATCCATCATGTGAGAATAGTGATAATTTGGTTCAAATGTGTTCCTCAAAACCCTGCAGAGGCTAGCCCATAAGTGCTTGGTTTTTCTCAAGACTCCAATTCACATAAAGAATCTAAAACACACAGTCAGTAGGCCTCAAATTGGAGAAGCAGTGCCATATTAATGGCAGGCCTATTTGATCACTCTTGGTTCACTGGAAGGATGTCCTGGCCACCCTTATTTTAGGCAAATGAGGGGCAAGGGAGGTTATATTGGACACTGTCTTGGGCTGCACCCCTCATGGAAACCTCCAGCCAGAGATTATGATGATTGTGTAAATGGAAGAAGATGAGTGCCATGTGGAAGTGTTTTGGATTTAATTGTGGATATTTGTGTGACACTTGGAAGACATAACAAGGTCTACCTGGGCTTGAACTCTGGTGTGATTCCCCTTATAGACTGAGTTCAGGAACTGATCTCAGAGAAGTATTGCCATGTATTGTCCTGTGATTTAAGAGGCGATGTATGAGAGTCACCCTTGGAAACTGAGATCTAGCCCCAGAGTGGCTTTCCACAGAGCACTGGGAATTTCAGCCAAGATAACACATGATTTCATTCGAAAGACTTGGCAGACATAGTTGAGAGTGAAAACACACATGGACCTCATATTGTAGACCTTAATGGGCCTGTCTTAATGTGACCTTTTGGCCATTCTTTGGGAAGCCTTGCCTGTGAGGGTTCTCCAGAGCTTTCATTGAAATAATCTTGCTCACCATTTACTGGTTCCTGAATGAATTGAAACCCACAGTGCCTCCAACTTCATCCTTGGAAAATGTCTAAATAAATACCATGAAATTTTTGAAATTCCCATGACCAGGTGGCACTGGAGAATCTTTGGATGTCCTGTTGCTGATCATGGATGTACCAGACAGTGCCTTGCTTGACTGGGTTTTATGAAAATTGTGTAGAACAGAGGTGCCAGAAAGTTGCAGCCTGCTGAGAAGTGGGCCTAGAGCTGTGGTGGGCAGGAGTGTGATAAAACATCTGTGTTGGAGCAATGTGGATCTTCCATTGACTTCCAAATGGCTTGTGGATTACATGAAGCAGCCAGCAGACCCTTGTAATTAAAGGCATCTTGTTATATGGAGAGGATTCAGGGCAATGTTCAGAATCAGGTTGCTATGGACAAGGATGCAATGTGGCAAGCTTTGAGGGATAGAAGCGTGGTTGGTGCGTTCTTCTGCAGACTCTGAACCACCACACATGACAGAACTCCCTCCAGCACTGTGTCTCAGTTGAACTCCTTGAATTTCATGAAGCAAATACCAAACTCCCAGTTCAGCAGCAAAAACCCCACAAAAAGTGGAGGAGGACCAAATGGCTTCACAGTCCAACGGGGAGACACTTAGCCCCCAGAGGCCACAGTTTACCTAAAAAGAAGAAAATCAACACTGCTACCTCATGTTCATTGGAAAATAAGATACCATGTCCTCCACATCACATAGAGGCAGACCCAGCTTTGATGGTCTCACTACAAAGGAAGCCAATTCTCCTGACAACAACATATTTTTCACGTTCCCAAACTCAGAGGCAGTTGCTCTAAAAGTTTTTAGGCCAGCAGAGCTCCATGTTTGTGGAGTGTTTACCCTGTCCCTTACTTTTGGAAACTCCTCTACAACCTCCAAGGTTGTGAATTCCTGAGCATTTTCCATTCCAGATATGTATTCACTGATTTTCTATCTATTCTCCTCTAACTGTGTCTTACTTGGGGTGAAGGAAATTTCAAGGCATTGTTCTGGATGAGAGTGGGAGGATATTTGTGTAGCATATATTTGCATACAAATTGGATTCAATTTCCAATTTTCCTTTTGAAATACTGAATCCCTGACACTAACCCATACATACTAGAGTCAGACAACTCATCCTAATATGATAGAGAAAAATAACACAAACCTATAGAAATACAAGCAGTTCATTGGAGGCATGTTGTATAGTTGGACTTGCATTTTGCATTATACAAGGTAGGAGTTATAAATCTAGTCAATGTTTAATAGAAAAAGATCTCCATGTGTTTTTAAAGTTAACAAATATGAGAATTCATGTTTCCCTTTCTCTTTAGCCTATTCACACTTGTATATTTATATGCATATATAGAATCCTACCAGGTATCACAGGTACATCTTTGTGAGGTGGCTGACTTGGCAGATACAAATTGTGAGAAGAGATCACTCCTCCTAAATGCTGTTGGAACTGAAAATTCAACCTATAAGGAGCGTCCTAGTAGAACAACATTATACGTAAACTCATGTTCAGTAAAATAAATATTTTTGCATCTGTGGAAGATATATATTTACTGATGAATTTCGATTGGCATTTATATTGCTACTTTTTAATGTCTGTGAGTGTTTTGTGTGTGTGTTTGTGTGTGTGTGTGTGTACACTCTCCAGATTTTTCAAAATATGAAATATATGTGTCAAATATACACTCTCTAAATTCATTTATGTTCATGTATGTGGATTTTTAATCAACTTTTCACAAGATTATTCTTGTGAAAAGTTGATTAAAAATATTCAGAAATATTCATCCACCTGAAATACATATTTGTTTCCTAGTACTGAAAACTAACTTCAGGGAATGATGCATACAAATCCTAATTATTCTACAGTAACTGACCCAGTCTAACATCAATGCAAGTAGATTCCAATGGGACATGATATGTAATTCTTTATTCATTTGTATTCGACAATTTTACATTATTATTTCTTCAGTTTTTGCACATCATAGGATATACATTTCATCCACAAGTTCACAAATTTGTAGGCATTTGTTTCAAATTTAATCACTTTTTGCTTCAGAACACATGTATTGTCAAGGTTTCTTTACTGGTATTTTCATGAGTCTTCTTTCCAAACACATTATTTCCATAGTCACTTTTGAAGCAAAACTCACACACTCTTCATGATAAACCAAAACACGAATATTACCATTAGATGTATAACTGCTTGGAATGAATGATTGTATATCAGTATACGATTTCCTGTGATTTTTCAGATATTAGATCAATTCATTTTTTAAAGTTGAAAAAAGTTATATTATTCATTCACATTACGGTCTATTCATTCTTTATCTCTATATTCATAGACACAGGGTACACCTCTTTGTACCCCCGATTCTAATTTTACATCTTCAATATATTGCTTGCAGAAATGTTGGAAGACATACTCATGTCACCTGATGTACATATACATTTTATCAAAGTAATATTCTGGACAAAAAAATGTAAAGGTCACATTTATGATTGTACCAAAGCCTAAATGTAAAGTGTACATGAATTACTAAAAACATCCATGTCCAGGTTGCCTAATGCTGTCAATTGTCAATCCTATTGGTGACTACATATTTGTTTCTTCCTAATTTATATATTCAAACTCAAACCTGTTGGAAATGTCTAATCCTATCACTCACTTTATACTTTGCCTGATTTCATAATGTTTCTATTGATATCTGCTTTTCAACAAATTTTCCCAAGTTGATCCTAGTGACTGACACTTCATATGTGCTGACATTTACATTCACTCTATAATCGAAACCCTATTGCTAAAGAACTTTTGGTCCAAATCCTATACTCACTCTTCTTTCTAAACCTACCGACTATCTTCCTAATCCTACCGACTATCCCTTTTTGACTGGATGTTCTCTTCTACATTCAATAAAATGTCCTATGCCATTGTATATCGAATTATCTGAGACAATTTTGCAGAGCATAATTCACAGCTAAGTATCCCAATCAAGGGCCCAATGTCCTTCTGGGCTTCAAATCATACCTAGATTTCTGTTTTCATACTTATATTTCACCTCTATATTCTTGTAAATATCGCAGGTTCCCAATAGCATTATTCATCGCACAGAATGATTCGTAACCCAAATCAAACCTGTTATTAACCCTAAACATACTCTGTTCCCTCAATCTCATTTTACAGAAGAGCAGGGACAGAGTGGTTTTTACAATACAGGAAACTTGGGGACCTTCCACCTGCTGAGAACTTCAAAGGTCCATGCAGAAATGATACCTGGAGAAGTTGTAGGCAGGTATGAAGGACCTGAGAGAGCAAAAGTCATCTTCCAATGCAAACAACCTGGTCAGGATGAAGGGATATGTATGAATCAGCCTCTCTCTTCTTATTGTAGAGAAGATGGACCAAACCAGGCCTGTGTGGAGAGCTGTTCTTGGGTGCCAATGGTTGATATACCATACTACCTTGTGAAAGTGTCACAGGAAGTAGGGGAAGGCTCCATCTCATGGGACCTTTGGAAGCAACTGTTAGGACAAAGTCGTTGCCAAGGCAGTGACCTCATTCAGTTCCAAAGAAAGTGACATACCTCATTTCCTTGGTGATGGAACTGTCTGAACTTGGTATCCAAAAAGCCAGGCACCAAGAGGCAGTCCCAGTCCCAGTCCCAGTGGGCTCACTTGTTTGGATTTACCAAGGACAGAGTCAGTTTTCTTGGTACCTAATGATGTGAGGATTGCCAAATGCCAGGAAAGCTCTGAAGATGGACCTTTCCTGAGAAAGCAGATAGTGGTTCACCACTGGCTCCTGACAACTGCAAAGAGTTGGCCAAGGAAACCAGATCTGAGAGAAGACAGACCATTTCAGGGGAACATAGTATGGCCCACCAGTCAGAGGACACTCTGGATAGTCACAGACCTACTTGGGTGAAGGAGGTGCCTTTGTGGGAGTGTGTGTGGGTTTATTGTTTTGTCTCATGTTCTGAGAATAGATGGGAAAGGCGGTTTGGTTTGGAGTGGACAGTTTCTAGTAAGTTGTTTCACAAGGTGAGTGTTTCTATGTCTGTGTATCCCACTGTGTCCATTGTTGTAGACATTGGAAAAGAGAATGCATTAATGGATGTGTCCTGTCAAGTGTAAATCTTCCCATATTTCAACCTGCCCAATATATGAATGGAGTGCAGCTTGTCTTGTCGATGTGCAACACCTGCTATCTTTCTAAGTTGCTGTTTTCTTCCTGAATTCTGTCCACTCTCTAGAATAGGCTCATGGATTTATGTTCAAAATATGTACCACCTCCAACTCTGTGACATGGCCATGTACTGGATAGCTGAAGAGAATTGCGAGCATCTCAGAAAACTCAGATATCAGTGTGACCAGGAAAGTCTCAGTGGAGAAACCCTGCTTTGGGCCTTTTGCTTACTTATTGTTGTTTTTCACTGAATGTCAGGAAGTTCTTTGCCTCAATCCACCCCTTTGTGAAGCCTGAAGTAAACAGTTTTCAAATGGAAATGAATGGCATCACCTGTGGCTCTTTGCTTAATTGCTTTGGGAAGGGATGTGTCTGAATTAGTCTCTTGGCCATGTGTGTGGCTTTGAGTTAGATTCTCAGCACCTGATGCATCTAAAGAATGATCCCATGTGTGCATCCAAAACCATAATGGCAAAAAAATCATTCATTATGGATGAAGTCTCTTGCCTTCCTCTGTTAGGTTCCTGAACTCCATCAAGTGAGAATAGGGATTCTTTGGGTCAAATGAGTTCTTCAATTCCCTGCAGAGGTGCTTGGGTTTTCGAGTAACTCCAAATCACATAAGAAATTGATACCTGAAATCAGTAGGCCTCAAATTGGAGAAACACAGAAGTATTAACGGCAGGCTTATTTGATCACTCCTGGTTCACAGAAACGGTGTCCAGGCCACCCTGACTTTAGGCAAATGAGGAAAAAGCGAGCTGATTTTGGACACTGTCTTGGCTTTTCTCATGACTCCAATTCACATAAAGAATCTACACCCCACAGTCAGAGAGCCTCAAATTGGATAAGCGGAGCAGTATTAAGGGCAGGCCTATTTGATCACTCCAGGTTCACAGGAAGGGTGCCCAGGCCACGCTGAAGTTAGGCAAAAGAGGTGCAAGAAGCTTATTTTGGACATTTTCTTGGGCTGCACAACTCATGGAAAACTCCAGGAAGAGGTTATGATTAGTGTCTATATGGAAGAAGAATAGGGCCATGAGGGAGTATTCTGGTTTTAATTGTTTTCATTTGAGTAGCGGTTGGAAGAGTTGTCTGGGTCCACCTGGACTTGAACTCTGGTGTGATTCTCCTTATAGACTGAGTTCTGGAACTGACCTGAGAGAAGTATTGCCAAAAATTGTGTTGGGATTTTAGGAGGCCAGGCATGAAGTTGCCATTGGAACCTGAGATCTAGGCACAGGTTGGCTTTCCACAGAACACTGCGAATCTCAGCCAGGATATTACATGATTTTATTCTGAAAGACTTGGCATGCATTATAGAGATTCAAAACCCACATGGACCTCGCTTTATAGACCTCAATTGGCCTCGCTTCATGTGACTTTTTGGCCACTCATTGGGTAGCCTTGCTTGTGAGAGTACTCCAGAGCTTTGCCTGAAATTAGTTTCCTAACCCTTTAAGGGTTCCTGAATGAATTGAAACCCACAGTGCCTCCAACTTCATCCATGAAAAATTGCTAGATAAGTACCATGAAATTTTTAAAATTCCCATGACCAGATGTCACTGGAGAACCTTTGATGTCCTGTTGATGATCATGAATATACCAGACAGGGCCTTGATTGTCTGGGTTTCATGAAAATGGTGTAGAACAGAGATGCTAGTAAGTAGGAGCCTGGTGAGTAGTGGGCCTAGAGAAGTGTTATGCAAGTGAGTGATAAAACATCTGTGGTGGGGCCATGTGGATCTTCCATTGGCTTCCAAATGGCTTGAGACTGACATGGTGCAGCCATCAGACCCATATACGTAAAGGCATATTTTTATATGGAGAGGTTTTAGGGCAATGTTCAGAATCATGTTGCTATTGTCAAGGGGGCAAGCTACGTGGGATAGAACCCTGGTTGGTGCATTCTCCTGGAGACCATGCCCACCACAGCTGACAGAACTCCCTTCAGCACTGTCTCCCATTTGAACTCATTGTATTTCATGAAGCAAATACCAAACTCCCAGTGCAGCAGCAAAAAACACGACGATAATTGGAGGATGACCAAGTTGTGTCACAGTCCACACGGGGAGACACTTAGCCCTCAGTGGCCACAGTTTACCTACAAAGAGAGAATTCAGCACTGCTGCCTCATTTTTATTGGAAAATAAATAACCATGTCCTCCAGGTCACATAGAAGCAGATCGAGCTTTGATTGTCTCACTACAAATAAAGCTAAAGCTAATGAAAACAACATATATTTTAAGTGCCCAACCTCAAAGGCAGGTTCTCAAAAAGTCTTTAGGCCAGCAAAGCTCCATGTTTGTGGAGTGTTTACCCTGTCCCTTACTTTTGGAAACTCCTCTACCACCTCCAAAGATTTGAAATCTGGAGCATTTTCCATTCCTGATAGGTATTCACAGATTTTCTAACTCTTCTCCTCTAATTGTGTCTTACTTGGGGCGAAGGTAATGTCAAGGCATTGTTCTGGAGGAGAGTGGGAAGAATTTTCTGTAGCATATATTTGCATACACATTGGATTCAGTTTTTTATTTTCCATTCAAAATACTGAATCCCTGACTCTAACCCATACCCGACCAGACTCTGACTACTAATTCTAATATGATGGAGAAAACTAACCCAAACAGAATAGAAATACAAGCAGTTCAGAGTAGGCCTGGTGTATTGTTGGACTTGCCTTTTGCATGATACAGAGTTGGAGTCATGAATCTAGTCGATTTGTTGTTGAAATAGTTGTCCATGTATTTTTAAGGTTAACAAATATGTGAATTCCTGTCTCCCTTTCTCTGTATTCTTATATGCACATATAGATTCCTACCTGGTACCACACGTACATTCTTGTGAGGTGGCTGACTTGGCAGATACAAATTGTTAGAAGAGATCACTCCTACTAAACTTGTTGGAATTGGATATTCAACCTATGGGTGAGCTTGCTAGTTGAAGAGCATTATACATAAATCCATGTTCAGTAAAATTAATATTTTTAGATCTCTGGATGATGCATATTTTATAATGAATTTTGATTGACATATATATTGCTACTTTTTTGTCTGTGTGTGTGTTTTGTGTATATATATATATATATATATATATATATATATATATATACACTCTCCAGATTTTTCAAAATATGAAATATATGTGTCTTATATACACTACCTAAATTCATTCACGTTTATGTATGTGGATTTATAATCAACTATTCACAAGATTATTCTGAGAAATATTCATCCACCTGAAATTTGCCTAATGATCTCAAATGTCAATCCTATTTGTGACTACATATTTGTTTCTTCCTAAGATTATATATGTAAACTCAACCCTGTTCAAAATATCTAATCCTATCACTCACTTTATACTTTGCCTGTTTTCGTAATGTCTCTATTGATATCTGCTTTCCTACATATTTTCCCCAGTTCATCATTGTGACTGACTCTTCACCTGTGCTGACATTTACATTCACTCTCTAATCGAAACCCTATTGCTAAAGAACTTTTTTTTCCAATTCCTATACTCACCCTTATTCCTAAAAGTACTGACTATCTTCCTAATGCTATAGACTATCCCTTTTTGACTGGATGTTCTCTTCTACATTCAATCATCCAAGTAAATGTGGGGCAAGCTTCAGAGGAGGAGACAACCAACAGACTATCTCATGAAACATCAAAGGGTTTTTTTGGTGTCCAGCATGCTGGGGCTCAGAGATGACTTGAATCGAGCAGATAGCCCTGAGAATAGCTTAAGTAGAGCTTATATACTTTCCCTGGAGAGGGCAGGGAGGGAATTTTATTGATGGGTCAGGGCGAGTGGGTGGTTTGCGTGCAACTGGGTGAGGGAGTACATTCTGCAGTTGCGCAGTTGGGGACAGAACATTCTGGGAACAAGATTTGCAAGCATTTCTCAAGATTTCAACAGTGTTTTGTTAAGCATACAGAAAAATAAGAAGTGACAAGTACCTATTTTATTAACCTTTAATTCCCCACTTCTTCTTCTGGCTACTTTTAATCATAAAAATGATCATTGGAGGGTGTCACATTCTATGTCTGCTAGTGGGGTATTACCATAAGTTTAACTCGTCCAATTTGAGCCTGGAGAAAAGAAATTACACGGTTGAGCAAACAGGGTTTTATAGTTAGCAATAATATGAGGATTATTATTGGACCTGCCAGGTTGATAAAAACGTAGTTAACCAGGAGGAGTGTGTGAACCAAGACTCAAGCCACCCTTTTTGGGCCTCTCTCTCTTGTTGATGCTCTTCAAGGTGTCTTTTAAATTTACTCATAGATTTTATTACAACTCCAGTATGGTCAGCATAAAAACAACATTCTTTCCTCAATGCATCACAAAGGCCCCCTTCTCTAATAAAGAGGAGGTCCAACCCTCAACTGTTCTGTAAAACAACTTCAGAGAGAGAGGTTAAAGATTCATGCAAAGCTCTAATGGGGGTTTCTAATATCTTAGTTTTGCTCTATTGCTGCTTCTAATTGGGTCATTTGTTGTGTCCCATGGACAATGGCAGTGGCTCCTGTGCCCACCCGTGCAGCAACTCCTATTCATAATAGGATGGCTAAAGTGAGCGATACATGTTCCCAGTGGAACCGGTTGTATGCCCCCCCCATTTGATCTTCAAACGAACCTGCATCATGATAGAGCACTCTGGGAAACATCTGCACCATTTCAAAATTAATCCCATCTGTTGACCATTTCATGAAAACATAAACAATGTTTAAGTATATAGAATTATGCTGTTGTAGGGACAGACAAGGCAAGGCACCTAAGGCACTGAAGACAGGGAAACAGTCCTATTTTGTTGCAACCGGATTCAGAGGGCATTGCTTCTGTTGTAATCAATTAATCCCCTGAAACTCAAGTTTAGGTAGTTTCAGAATTTTGTACCCAGCATATAAGGATGGGGCTCAGAAGTTTACAGTCTGCAGAAGTTCAAAAAAGCAGTATTTGTTTCTGATTTTTCCTCTGTTCTGGGCAAGTTAACTTTTCAAGGACACATGGGAGGGGGAGAGCTTTTTATTCCCTTTCTTATTTTCCCCCTGCCAGCTGTTACAACGGAGCCCATTTGGTAATTTCTTTATCTTAGAAATGTAGCCATTTCTGTGAAGCCCCAGCTGAAGGCCAGAGGCCTTGTTCACATATTTTGTGAAAAACAAGTTAGGGGTTGTCTAGCTTAGAAGTACTGAGTTTTTTAACCAGTGGCCAAGTAGAACAGGGCAATACAAAAAGAGAAAGTTTATCTACATTGAACTCTTTATAGAAACTCTATGCTGAAAGTTCTAAATTCAGCCATGGTGAAGACTTCTGGAGAAGGACATTTAAGACTTTTCTGTGGGCCTGGTACAGAGGGGGAATACGGGGAAGGTGGGGCTGAGAGAAGCTCTGAGGATCTGAGAATGAGGAAAAAGAGAGATGTAAAAAAATAATTGGAAAGGGGTTTGGGAATTTCCTAGCAACAAAACTTCAGCAGTAGAACAGGTAGAGCAGAGCAGAAAACGGGAGTGAGTATTCCAAAATTCTGTGAGGGACTTTAAATTTTAGTAACCTGTTTTCAGTGATGACAAAGCAACTTTAATGGCCATTTATATTACATCTTGGATAAGGGTCTGAGAGCTCTCCTCAGCTCGTTTGAGCTTTGGGTTAGCTGGAAAGAGGACCTGGTGGGACCCGGTGAGGGCACTGACAGGAGAAGAGAGGAATGAGTCGGTGGAGGGGTACCTCAGTACCTGCTACCTCACTAGTGGGCAATTGTCTGAGAACTGGTGGAGGTTTGGGTTTCTGATCTAGTAATTGGAGGGGAGAAATCAGGTTGCTGAGGTGGGAGTGACAGCAGAGAGTCTGGAGCAGAAGGCTGAGGATAAAAATCTATTGGAGAAGCATAGTTCAGCATGTGAGTGAAGGAGGGAAAAGGCTTCCACATAGGGGAATCTCCTTTCACCCTTTTGAGCACTTGCAGAAGTTAAAAAGGTCACGCAAAATTTGAGGATCTAGAGACCCCTCTGGGGGCCATCCTTTTTCTGTTTTCTACTTGGTAATATGGCCAATGCTGTGTACTGAATTTGATGAAGTATTGGGGTTCCATCAGGCAGCCCCTGTATGATCTCATCTCCATGAAATACAGAAGAAGTCGGCTTTTCCCCCACACAGCCGTTACTGTTTGTGGCTTTGATAGTTTGCCGGGCAAACATAGTAATCTAGGCTAGCCAACCACATCTGGCTCGCGTGTCCCTACATCCATAAAGTTTGTTTCCATTATCTATGGTACGGAAGGGATTTAATGGTATTTTAGTGGGATTTTCTTCATCAGGGATATCCCAATAAAAAAGACCTATGGCCAGCTGACAAATGTCTGGGTGGAGAGATGGCCACCAGGTCCCTAAGGGGGCTGTATGCGAGATAGATTATACTCTTTTCCAGTAGGATTTGTGATCAGCCATCGCTGCTTAACAGGCTGATGAGGGTTAGGACTACTTGTGGCCAAGGGGAGAGTATATAACCTTATCCACATGGCGAATACACAATTTGAAACTGTTACCAGTCTTTTCCAGTTTCCAGAAAGATTCTGGACAAGGAGCAGGCTTGAGATGAGAGGCATGGATCCAGGAAGTGATTCTGTATACCTTTACCACTGTAGGTGTTATAAGTAACACCTGGTATGGTCCTTTTCAGCAGGGTTCCAGGGATGACACCTGATGTCATCTTACATACATGAAGTCTCTTATTTGATATGGATGTGGAATCCCCTGGTACACAGTTTGGTAGGCAGTGGCCAGCTATTTTCACAGGTATCACTGAGTTCTTTCAAGAGCTTTAAGTCTGTCAACCAAGAGAGTGTGAAATGGATCCTTAGGTCTTACAGTTGGGCTTAGGACCCTTACTGGACGAGGGCCACCATAGAGAATTTCTCAGGGGGTAAGGCTACTCAAAGAAACAGAAGGATTTTTTCTTGCATGAAACATTGCATAAGTCAGGAGCATAGTCCAATCTTTTATGCTGGTCTCTAAGCTTAATTTCGTTAAGGTCTCTTTAATTGTTCTATTCATTCTTTCTACTTGTCCTGAACTCTGGGGTCTATAAGCACAATATAACTTCCAATTAATCCCCAGGTTCCTGGCTAACCCCTGACTTACCTGGGCCATGAACATCGGTCCATTATCAGATCCTATTACCGGCTTAGCTTCCTCCAGTGGTAGAGAGGCTTAGTCAGAAGCAGGGGAATCACTTAGAGTGTGTTGTGTGTTAGGGGACGAGGGCAGTGGATAAGGAGGGGAAGAAGAGTCCAGTAGAGTCAAATCTTGTGACTCAGGGAGAACAGAGGGTGGAGGAGGTGGAAGAGGTGAGGGTTTGAGAGATCATGGGGGAAGGAGTATGAGCAGAGGCATGGGCAAGGAAAGGCTTCACCCATGGTGGAGGAGATTTGCAGAGGTTGGCAAAGTTAAGATATATGGCTGTTGATCAGGATGGATATGTGGCCCTGGCTGAAAGACAATATCTCTGACTTTTTAAATTAGTGGGAAGTAGAAAGATATTTCTAGGGGCCATACGACTCCAAAATGGGCCATTCTGAGGCACAGAGAGTCTGCCAGGTCTAGCGTTTTACTAAAAAAAGAAAGATACTGAGCCCTTAAGCAGACTTTGGTTCAGTGATCAAGGGTCAGGGACAGAGCCATTGAAGTGCTCTGTCCCATAATGAAAGGTACACAAACAGTAAAAGCAAAGTCACATGACACAGATAAGACAAGACCATGAAGACAGGCAATGGACCTCCAACACTGAGACCAGGAATGCGTAGCCGGCAAAACCCGATAGGATGGCAATACCTAATCTAAAACAAAATATCACTGAGTCGATGAAGCAATTGTTCCTTGATTCTCCGAGTCCTCTGCGGGGTCCCCCATGGAGGTGCCCTATGTCTCTGTGACACGTCTCTCAGCCACCGTCGGAGAGACCCCAGGCTCTTCATCTCCAGCAATTTTGCCAAGCCCTAACATGACACCTGAAACCAGAAAGAGGCGCCTTACTTGCTCCGAGAGGAGCCCGTTGGGGGTCTCTCATCCGCCACTGCCAGAACTCGGTGGAACCTCAATATGTAAAGGTCAGGCGAGTGTCGGAGGAAGAGACTACCAAGAGACTGTCTCATGCAACAGCAAAGGGCTTTTTTTGGGTCCAGCTTGCTGGGGCTCACAGCTAACTTAAATAGATCAGAGAGCTCTGAGAACAGCTTATGCAGAGCTTACATACATTTCTTGGAGAGGGAAGGGAGGGAAGTTTACTGATGTGTAAGGGTGAGTGGGCGGTTCGCGTGACACCGAGTGAGGCAGTACATTCTGCAGTTTGGCAGTTGGGAACAGTACATTCTAGAACAAGATTAGCAAACATTTCTCAAGATTTCAACAGTGTTTTGTTAAGCATACAGAAAAACAGGAAATTACAAGTACCTATTTTATTAACCTTTCACTACCGACTATCCCTTTTTGACTGGATGTTCCTTCTACATTAATTCATGCAAGGTACAAGGACCTATGCCATTGTATATTGATTTATCTGAGACATCTCTGCAGAACGTAATTCAATGCTGCGTATCCCAATCAAGGGCCCAATGCCCTTCTGGCCTTCAAATCATACTTAGATTTCTTTTTTCATACATATATTACACCTATATATTCTTATACACATAGCAAGTTCCCAATACCATTATTCATCCAGCACAATGATTTCTAACCCAAATCAAACATGTTTTTAACCATAATCATACACTGTTCCTTCAATCTAACTTTATAGAAGAGCAGGGAAAGAGTTGATTTTACAATAAAGAAATGTAGGGAAACTTCCACCTGCTGAGAACCTCAAAGGCCCATGCAGAAATGATCCCTGGAGAAGATGTAGGCAGCTATGAAGGACCTGAGAAAGCAAAAGTCATCTTCCATGGCAAACAACCCGGTCAGGATAAAAGGTTGTGTCTGAATTAGATTCTCTTCTTAATGAAGAGAACATGGACCAAAACAGGCCTGTGTGGAGATCTATTCCTGGGTGCCTATGGTTGATATACCATTCTAACTTGTGAAAGTGTCACAGGAAGTAGGGGCAGCCTCAATCTCATGGGACCCTTGGAAGCAACAGTTAAGACAAAGTGGTTGCCAAGACAGGGACCTCATTCAGTTCAGGAAGGAAATGACCTCACCTCACTTCCTTGGTGATGGAACTTTCTGAACTTTGGATCCAGGAAGCCAGGCACACAGAGCCAGTCCCAGTCCCCATCCCTGTGGTCTCACTTATTTGAATTTACCAAGGACAGTCAGTCTTTCTTGGTACCTTCAGACGTGAGAAGAACAAATGCCAGGAAAGCTCGGAAGCGTTGCTTTTCTTGAGAAAGCAGTTAGTGGCTCACCGTTGGCTCCTGAGAAGTTCACAGAGTTTGCCAAGGAGACCAGATCTGAGACAGGACAGGTTATTTTGGGGGAACATATTATGGCCTACAAGTCAGAGGACACTCCGGATAGCCAAAGACCTACTTGGGGGAAGAAGGTGCCTTTGTGGGTGTGGTTGTGGGTTTGTGGTTTTGTCTCATTCTCTGAGAATAGGTAGGAAAGTCAGTTTGTTTCGTTGGAAGTGGACTGTTTCTAGTAAGTCGTTTAACATGGCGAGTGTTTCTCTGTCTGTGTATCTCACTGTGTCCGTGGTTGTAGACATTAGAAAAGAGAATTCATGAATGGATGTGTCTTGTCGAGTAGAAAGCTTCTCAGCATTCATATTGCCCCATTTATGAATGGACTGTAGCTTGCCTTATTGATGTGCAACACCTGCTATCTTCCTAAGTTCCTGTTTTCTTCCTGAATTCCGGCCAATCTCAAGAATAGGCCTATGGTTTTGTGTCCAAGATCTTTACCACCTCAAAGCTCTGTGACATAACAATGTACTGGATAGCTGTAGGGAATGGGGAGCATCTCAGAAAACTCAGATATCAGTGTGACCAGGAAAGTCTCAGTGGAGAAACACTGCTTTGGGCCTTTTACTTACCAATTGTTCTGTTGCCCTGAATGTCAGGAAGGTCTTTGCCTCTGGCCACCCCTTTTTGAAGCCTGAAGAAAACAGTTTTCAAAGGGAAATGATTGGGCATACCTGTGGCTCTTTTCTTAAGTGCTTTGAAAAGGGATGTGTATGAATCAGCCCCCTGGCCCTGTGTGTGGCTGTGACTTAGATTCTCAGCACCTGATGGATCTAAAGAAAGTTCCCATGTTTGCATCCAAATGAAAAATGGCCAAAAGAGCAGTCATTGGGATGAAGTCTCTTGACTTCCTCTGTAAGGTTCCTGAACTCCATCAAGTGAAAATAGGGATCCTTTGGGTCAAATGAGTTCTTCAAAACCTACAGAGGCTAGCCCATAGGTGTTTGGTTTTCTCATGACTAAAATTCACATAAAGAATCTAAACCCCACAGTCAGTAGGCCTCAAATTGGAGAATTGGAGCGGTATTAATGGCAGGCCTATTTGATCACTCCTGGTTCACAGGATGGGTGTCCAGGCCACCTTGACTTTAGGCAAATGAGGGTCAAAGGAGCTTATTTTGGACACTGTCTTGGTCTGCGCCCCTCATTTAAACATCCAGCCAAATTATGATGAGTGTCAATATGGAAGAAGATGAGGGCCATATGGGAGTGTTCTTGTTTTAATTGTGGTAATTTGTGTGGTAGTTGGAAGAGATGACTGGGATCACCTGGGCTTGAACTCTGGTGTGATTCCCCTTAAAGAATGAGTTCTGGATCTGACCTCAGAGAAGTATTGCCGTGAATTCTCTTGGGATTTTACTAGGCCACGCGTGAGAATCGCCTTTGGAAACTGAGATCTAGGCCCAGGATGGCTTTCCACGGAGCTCGGGGATTCTGAGCCAGGATATCACATGATTTACTTCTTGAAGACTTGGCAGCCCTAGTTGAGAGTCCAAACACATATGGACCTCACATTGTAGACCACAATGTGTCTGGATTCATGTGACCTTTTTGCCAGTCTTTTGGAAGGCTTTTCTGTGAGTGTTCTCCAGAGCTTTCATTGAAATGAGCTTCCTCACCATTTAATGGTTCCTGAATTAATTGAAACCCACAGTGCCTCTAACTTCATTTTTGAAATATGACTAGATTAATACCATGAAATTTCTGAAATTCCCATGACCAGGTGGCACTGGATAAACTTTGGATTTCCTGTTGCTGATCATGAGTGTACCAAAGAGTGCCTTGATTGACTGGGTTTCGTGAAAATGGTGTAGAACAGAGATGCCAGTAATTTGGATCCTGCTGAGTACTGGGTGTAGAGAAGTGGACTGTAGGTGTGTAAATAAATATTTTTGGTAGGACCACCTGGATCTTCCATTGGCTTTGAAAGACTTGCGACTGACATGGTGCAGGCAGCAGACCTTTATATGTAAAGGCATCTTGTCATATGGAGAGGTTTCAGGGCAATGTTCAGAATCAGGTTGCTATAGTCAAGGGGAAAGCTATGTAGGATAGAAGCCTGGTTCGTACATTCTCTTCGCGACCCTGACCAACCACACATGACAGAACTCCTCCAGCATTTTTATCCCAGTTGAACTCCTTGTATTTCGTGAAGCAAGTACCAAACTCCCAGTGCAGCAGTAAGAAACACCCTGGAAAGTGGAGGATCACCAAATAGCTTCACAGTCCACATGGGAGACACTTCAGCCCAGTGGCCTCAGTTTACCTACAAAGAGAGAATTCAGCACCGCTGCCTCATGATCATTGGAAAATAAGAAACCATGTTCTCCAGGTAACATAGATGCAGACCCAGATTTCATGGTGTCACTACAAACGAAGCTAAATCTCCTGACAATTACATATATTTCTTGTTCCCAACCTCAGAGGAAGTTTCTCAAGAAGTCTTTAGGCCACCACAGCTCCATGTTTCTGGATTGTTTACCCTCTCCCTTACTTTTGGAAACTGTTCTACCACCTCCAGTGTTGTGAACTCCTGAGCATTTTCCATTCCACATAAATTCACAGATTTTCTAACTCCTCTCCTCTAATTGTGTCTTACTTTTAGCGATGGTTATGTCAAGGCATTGTTCTGGATGAGAGAGGGAAGATTTATGTGTATCACATTTTTGCATACACATTAGATTCATTTTCCTTTTTTCCATTTGAAATACTGAATCCCTGACACTAACCCATAACCTACTAGACTCTGACTACTAATCCTAATATCATGGAGAGAAAGAAACCTAACCGAATAGAAATACAGGCCTTTCATAGGAAGCATGGTGTATACTTCTATTTGCCTTCTGCATTATCAAGAGTATGTGTTTTAAATCTAGTCAACTTTTCATTGTAATATTTCTCCATGATTTTTTAAAATTATCACATATATAAATTCCTGTCTCCCTTTCTCTGTATCCTATTCAGCACATGTATTTTTTTATGCATATATATAATATCCTACCTGGTATCACACGGACATTCTTTTGAGCTCCCTGACTTTGGAATATAAAATTGTGAGAACAGATGACTCTCCCTAAATAATGATGGAACTGAAAATTCAACCTATGGGTGAGCTTCCTAGTGAAAAACACTATACATAAATCCATGTTCAGTAAAATGAATATTTTTGAATACGTGGATGAATTATATTTCATGATGAATTTCGATTGGCATATATATTGCTAAATATTAATGTGTGTGTGTGTGTGTGTATGTGTGCATGTGTGTGTGTGTGTGTGTGTGTGTGTTTGTGTATTTTTTTTAAATCTGGAAAAAATATATATGTATATATATATATATATATATATATATATATATATATATATATATATATTTTTTTTTTCTCCAGATTTTAAAAAAAATATGAAAAATATGTGTCTTATTATACACTCCCTAAATTCATTTATATTCATGTATGTGGGTTCAAAATCCAATCTTTACAAGATTATTTTCAGCAATATTTATATTCCTGTAATACATTTTTGTTTCCTACTACTGAAAACTAAGTTCAGTAGGTGGTGCATACAAATCCTAATATTTCTACAGTACCTGACCCAGTTTAACATCAATGCAAGTATATTGCTATGGGACATGATGTGTATTTTGAAGTTCATTTTTATTCAACACTGGTATATTACTATTTTATCTGTTTATGGACATCATAGGATATATTTTTTCATCCACAACTTCACAAAATTATAGGCATTTGGTTCACATTCATTTACTTACTACTTAAGAACACATGTATTCCTCCATGTTTCTTTACTGGTCTTTTCACTAGACTTCTTTCTAAACACATTATTTTTTATTCCATAATCATTTTTGAAGCAATACTCACCCTTCACGATAAACCATAACCCTAATATTACCATTACATATATAACTGGTTGGAATGATTGTATATATATCAATATAAGATTTCCAATATATTTTCAGATGCAAACTCAATCCATTATTTAAAGTTGGAACTAGTTATATACTTTATCACAATATGGTCTATTCATGCAACATCTCAATAATCATCAACACAAGGTACACCTATTTGTATCACCAGTACTAATTTATAAGTTTCCAGAATATTACTCCCCATAATGGTGGAAGAAATACTCATGTCACCTTATCAACATATACAATTTATCACGGTAGTATTCTGGACACAAAATGCAAAGGTCACACATATGATTGTACCAAAGCCTAAATGGAAAGTGACCATGGATTACTAAAAACATCCATGTCCAGGGTGCCTAATGCTCTCAAATGTCAATCCTATTGATTACTACATATTTGTTTCTTCCTAAGATTATATATTCAACCTCAAGCCTGTTGAAAATGTCTAATCCTATCACTCACTTTATACTTTGCCTGATTTCCTAATCTTTCTATTGATATCTGCTTTCCTACATATTTTTTCCCAGTTCATCATTGTGACTGTCTCTTCACATGTGCTGACATTTACATTCACTCTCTAACTGAAACCCTATTGCTAAAGAACTTTTGGTCCAACTCCTAGAGTCACTCTTCTTCCTAAACCTACTGACTATCTTCCTAATCCTACAGACTATCCCTTTTTGACTGGATGTTCTCTTCTACATTCAATCATCCGAGGTACACGGTCCTATGCCATTGTATATCAATTTATCTGAGACCTCGGTGCAGAACATAATTCAAGCTAAGTATACAAATCAAGGGTTCTGTTGCCCTGAATGTCAGGAAGGTCTTTGCCTCAGGCCACCCCTTTGTGAAGCCTGAAGAAAAAATTTTCAAATGGAAATAAATGGACATCACCTGTGGCTCTTTGCTTAATTGCTTTGGAAAGGGATTTGTCTGAATCTGCCTCTTGGCCCTGTGTGAGGCTGTGGTTTAGATTCTCAGCACCTAATGGATCTAAAGAAAGAACCCATGTGTGCATTCAAAACCAAAATGGCAAAAAGAGCAGTCATTGTGGATGAAGATTCTTGCCTTTCTCTGTTAGGTTCCTGACCCCCTTCAAGTGAGAATAGGGATCCTCTTTGTCAAATGAATTCTTCAATGCTCTGCAGATATGCTTGGGTTTTCTCATGACTCCAAATCACATAAAAAATCTATACCTGACATTCAGTAAGCCTCAAATTATAGAAACAGAGCGGATTTAATGGCAGGCCTTTTTGATCACTCCTGGTTTACAGGAAGGGTGTCCAGGCCACCCTGACTTTAGGGAAATTAGAGGCAAGGGAGCTTATTCTGGAAACTGTCTTTGGTTGCGACCCTCATGAAAACTTCCATCCAGAACTTTTGATGAGGGTCTTTATGGACGAAGATGAGGGCCATGTGGGAGTTTTTTTGTTCTAATTGTGGTCATTTGTGTGGGGGTTGGAAGAGATGACTTGGTCCACCTGGGCTTGAACTCTGGTGTGATTTCCCTTAGAGCCTGAGTTCTGGAACGTACCTCATAGAAGTATTGAAATGAATTGTGTTGGTTTTTAGGAGGCCACGCATGAATGTCACCCTTTGAAACTGAGATCTAGGCCCAAGGTGGCTTTCCACAGAGCAATGGGAATCTCAGCCAGGAAATCACATGATTTTATTCTGAAAGACTTTGCAGCCATTGTTGGCCCTCGGAAGCAAGAAGGAGTGGCCATACTCATATCGATTAAAATCAACTTATACCTAAGTTAATCAAAAGTGATAAAGAAGGACACTATATACTGTTAAAAGGCAGCATTAACCAACAAGACATAACAATTATCAATTTGTATGCATCAAACAATGGTGGTGCAAAGTCATAAAACAAACTCTCCTCAACTTCAAGAGTCATATAGGCTATAACACAATAATTACGGGTGACTTCAGCACACAACTCTCGCAATTGGACAGATCCTCTAGAGAAAATCTGAATTAAGAAACTATAGAACTTAATAGAACAATCAATAACCTAGACTTAACCAACATATATAGAATATATCAAACATCATAAAGTGGATACATGTTCTTCTCAGCAGCACATTGGTCCTACTCAAATATAGACCATATATTATGCCATATGGAAACTCTTAGTAAATATAAAAGTATGGAGATAATACCATGCACCATATCTGATCATAATGGAATGAAACTTGAAATTAATGATTGAAGAAGGAAGGAAAAATTCTACATCACATGGAAAATGAACAATATGTTACTGAATGATCAATGGGTTACAGAAGACATAAAGGAGGAGATAAAAAATTTCTTAGAGACAAATGACAATACAGACAAAACATACCGGATTCTATGGAAAACAATGAAAGCAGTTTTAAGAGGGAAATTCATTTCTTGGAATTCTTTCCTCAAAAAAAAAAAAAAAGAAAAAAAACAACAAATAAATGATCTCACACTACATCTCAAAAACCTAGAAAAAAAAAGCAAAACAACAAATGTAGTAGAAGACAAGAAATAATTAAAATTAGAGGAGAAATCAACAAAATTGAAACAAAAAAAATTGAAAAAATAAAAGTTGGTTCTTTGAAAATAAATTAAATCGACAGGGCCTTAGCCATGCTAATGAAGAGAAGTAGAGAGAGAACTCAAATTACTAACATATGGGATAAAAAAGGCAACATCACAACAGACACTTCAGAAATTCAGATGATAATTAGAAAGTATTTTGAAACCCCATATTCCAATAAAACAGAAGATAATGAAGATATTGATAAATTTCTTATGTCATATAATCTGCCAAGTTTGAGTCCGGAAGACTCACACAATTTAAATAGACCAATAACAAAGGAAGAAATAGAAGAAACCCTCAAAAGACTACCAACCAAATAAAGCCCTGGACCAGATGGTTATACAGCAGAGTTCTACAAAACGTTCAAAGATGAATTAATACCAATACTTTTCAAGCTATTTCAAAAAATAGAAAAAGAAGGAGTTCTTCCAAATTCATTCTATGAGGCCAACATCACCCTGATCCCAACACCAGACAAAGACACTTCAAAGAAAGAAAACTACAGACCAATATCTCTAATAAACTTGGATGCAAAAATTCTCAATAAAATCCTGGCAAATAAAAAACAAAAGCATATAAAAAAATTGTGCTTCATGATCAAGAGGGATTCATCCCAGGGATGCAAGGCTGGTTCAATATACGGAAATCAATAAATGTAATCCATCACATCAATAGACTTAAAGAGAAGAACCATATGATCATCTAGATAGATGCAAAAAAAGCATTCTACAAAGCACAGCATCCCTTTTTCTTTAAAACTCTATAAAACACTAGGAATAACAGGAACTTACCTCAACATGGTAATAGCTATATATGCTAAACCTCAGGCTAGCATCATCCTAAATGGAGAAAAACTGAAGGCATTCCCTCTAAAATTTGCAACAAGACAGGGATGCCCTCTATCACCACTTCTATTTAATTTAGTTCTTGAAATACTATCCAGAGCAATGATACAGACAAAGGAAATTAAAGGCATAAAAATAGGAAAAGAAGAACTTAAATTATCGCTATTTGTGGATGACATGATAATATATTTAACAGACCCAAAAGGGTCTACAAAGAAACTGCTAGAGTTAATAAATGAATTCAGCAAATTGGCAGGATATAAAATCAACATGCATTAATCAAAGGCATTCTTGTATATCAGCAACAAAACTTCTGAAATGGAAATGAGGAAAACCACTCCATTTACAGTATACTCAAAGAAAATAAAAAACTTGGGAATCAACCTAACCAAAGAGGTGAAAGATTTATACAATGAAAACTACAGAACCCTAAAGAGAGAGATAGAAGAAGATGTTAGAGGATGGAAAAATATGCCCTGTACATGGATAGGCAGAAATAACATCATCAAAATGGCGATATTACCCAAAGTTCTCTACAGGTTTAATGCAATGCCAATCAAAAACCCAATGGCATTTCTTGTAGAAATAGATAAAGTAATCATGAATTTCATATGGAACAACAAAAGACCCAGAATAGCGAAAGCAATTCTAAGCAGGAAGTGTGAATCCAGAGTTCAAACTGTACTACAAAGCAATAGTAACAAAAACAGTGTGGTACTGGTATCAAAACAGGCAGATGGACCAATGGTACAGAATAGAGGACACAGAGACATATCCACAAAATTACAACTTTCTTATATTTGAAAAGGGACCTAAAAGCATGCAATGTAAGAAGGATAGCATCTTCAACAAATGGTGCAGGGACAATTGGAAATTCATATGCAACAAAATGAAACGGAATCCCTTTCTCTCACAATGCATAAAAGTTAACTCAAAATGGATCAAGGAGCCAGATATAAAATCAGAGACACTGCGTCTGATAGAAGAAAAAGTTGACTACGATGTACATACTGTGGGGTTGGGCTCCAAATTCCTTAATAGGACACCCATAGCCCAAGAGTTCATAAAAAGAATAAACAAATGGGACTTACTTAATCTAAAAAAGTTTTTTCTCAGCAAGAGAAACAATAAGAGAGTTAAATAGAGAGCCTACATCCTGGGAACAAATTTTTACCCCTTACACTTCAGATAGAGCCCTAATATCTAGAATATACAAAGAACTCAAAACAATTAAACAATGAGATAACAAATAACCCAATCAACAATGGGCCAAGGATCTTAACAGACACTTCACAGAGGAGAATATACAATCAATCAACAAGTACATGAAAAAATGCTCACCATCTGTAGCAGTCAGAGAAATGCAATCAAAACCACCCTAAGATACCATCTCACTCCAGTAAGATTGGCAGCCATTATGAAGTCGAACAACAATAAGTGTTGGTGAGGATGTGGGGTAAAGGGTACACTTGTACACTGCTTGTGGGCCTGCAAATTGGAGAGTCCAATATGGAAAGCAGTATGGAGATTCCTGGGAAAGCTGGGAACGGAACCACCATTTGAGATATCGCCCTTCTCAGACTCTTCCCTGAGGATCTTAATAGAGAGCAGTATAAGGATACTGCCACATCGATGATCATAGCGGCACAATTCACAATAACTAGACTGTGGAACCAAACTAGATGCCCTTCAATAGACGAATGGATAATAAAAATGTGGCATCTATACACAATGGAGTATTACACAGCACTGAAAATGACAAAATCATAGAATTTGCAGGGAAATGAATGGCATTAGAATAGATTATGCTAAGCGAAGCTATCCAATCCTTAAAAAACAAATGCCAAATGTTTCCTTTTATATAGAGAGAGCAAATAAGAAGAGAACAGGGAGGAAGAACATGAGAAAAATATTAAAACTAAACAGAGATGAGTGGGGGGAGAGAAAGGGAGAGAGAAGGAAAATTATATGGAAATGGTAGGAGACTACTCAATGTTACACAAAATTACATATAAGAGGTTGTGAGGCTAAAGAGGGGAAAACAAGGGAGAGAATTAAACAACAGCAGATGAGGTAGAGAGGGAAGATGGGAGGGGAGGGGGAATAGTAGGGGATAGGAAAGGTAGCAGAATTCAACAATAACTAGTATGCTATTATGTAAAAACGTGAGTGTGTAACTGATGTGATTCTGCGATTTGTATTTGGGGTAAAAATGGGAGTTCATAACCCAATTAAGTCAAATGTATGAAAGATGATATATCATGAGCTTTATAATGTTTTGAACAACCAAAAAAAAAGAATTGAATTTCCAATATTTGAGTCATATAACAACTTTATTTTTTAATAAAATTGTCTTTTATTTGTTATCTTACTTGCTGGTATCTGCCTTTCAGTTTTAAAAAACTATGTGCTTTAGCCATTCATCCATGTAGTATGTAACAGAAAATTTTGAGTGTCTCCATATAACCAGATTGGCAAGGCATCAAGGTTTCCTTCAGAAACAAGGTGAAGGCTTTGCCATTAGAAATTTAATATTCTGCAAAACAATTTTTTTTAACTTTTCAATTAAATTTCCAAAAAAATTTAGAAAAAAAAAAGAATCTAAACCCCACAGTAAGAAGGCCTCAAAGTGGAGAAGTGGAGCATTTACGGCAGGCCTATTTGATCACTGCTGGTTCACAGGAAGCGTGTTCAATCAACCCTGATGTTAGGCAAATGAGGGGCAAGGGAGCTTATTTTGGGCACTGGTTTGGATGTGCACCTCATGGAAAACTCCATCCAGAGGTTATGATGTGTGTTTATATGGAAAAAGATGAGGGCCATGTGGGAGTGTTTTGGTTTTAATTGTGGTCATTTGTGTGGTAGTTGGAAGAGATGACTGGGTCCACCTGGGCTTGAACTCTGGTGTGATTCCCCTTAGAGAATGAGATTTGGAACTGACTTCAGAGAAGTATTGCCATGAATGTAGTTGGGATTTCAGGAGGCCACGCATGAGAGTCGCCCTTGGAAACTGAGATCTTGGCCCAGAGAGGCTTTCCAGAGAGCACTGGGAATCTCAGCTAGGATATCACAGGTTTTATTCTGAAAGACCTGGCAGCCATCGTTGAGAGTCAAAACACACATGGACCTCACATTGGAGACCTCAATGGGCCTGGCTTCATGTGAAAATTTGGCCACTCTTTGGGAAGCCTTGCCTGTGAGAGATCTCCAGATCCTTCATTAAAATGAGCTTCCTCAACATTTAATGGATCCTGAATGAATTGAAACCCACAGTACCAACAACTTCATATGTGAAAAATAGTTAGATAAATACCATGAATTTTTAGAAATTCTCATGACCAGGTGGCACTGGAGAACCTTTGGATGTCCTGTTGCTGATCATGAGTATACCAGACAGTGCCTTGATTGACTAGGTATCATGAAAATGGTGTAGAACAGAGATGCCAGTAAGTTGGAGCCTGATATGTAGTGGGCCTAGAGCAGTGGTGTGCAGGTGTGTGATAAAACATCTGTGGTGGGGCCTGTGGATCTGCCATTGACTTTCAAATGCCTTGACACAGACACGGTGCAGCCAGCAGACCCTTCTATATAAAGGCATCTTGTTATATGGAGATTTTTCACGGCAATGTTTAGAATCAGGTTGCTATGGTCAAGGGGCAAGCTATGTGGGATAGAAGCCTATTTGGTGCATTCCCATGCAGACACTGACCCACCACACGTGACAGAACTCCCTCCAGCACTGTGTCCCACTTGAACTCCTTGTATTTCGTGAAGCAAATACCAAACTCCCAGTGCAGCAGCAAGAAACACAATGAAAAGTCGAGGATGACCAAGTGGCTTCACAGTCCACATGGGGTGACACTTAGCCCCCGTGGCCACAATTTAGCTACAAAGAGAGAATTTAGCACTGCTGCCTCATGTTCATTGGAAAATAAGAAACCATGTTCTCCTGGTCACATAGATGCAGACCTAGCTTTGATGGTCTCACTACATCGGAAGTTAAAGCTCCTGAAAACAACATATATTTCAAGTGCCCAAGCTCAGAGGCAATTTCTCAAGAAGTGTTTAGGCCAGCAGATCTCCATGTTTGTGGAGTGTTTACCATGTCACTTACTTTTGGAAACTGCTCTATCAACTCCAAGGTTGTGAACTCCTGAGCATTTTCCATTCTAAATATATATTCACAGATTTTCTAACTCTTCTCCTCTAATTCTGACTTACTTGGGGCAAAGGGAATGTCAAGTCATTGTTCTGGATGAGAGAGGGAAGATTGTTTTGTAGCACATATTTGCATACACATTGGATTCATTTTCCAATTTTCTGTTTGAAATACTGAATCCCTGACACTAACGCATACCCTACTAAACTCTGACTACTAATCCTAATATAATGGAGAAAAATAACCCAAACAGAATAGAAATACAAGCATTTCAGAAGAAGCATGGTGTATACTTGGAATTACCTTTTGCATGATATAAGGTAGGAGTTATAAATCTAGTCAATTATTTGTTGAAATAATTTTCCATGTGTTTTTAAAGTTAAGAAAAATGTGAATTCCTGTCTCCCTTTCTCTGTAGCCTATTAAGCAAATGTATTTTTATATGCACAAATAGAATCCTACCTGGTTTCACATATACATTCTTGTGAGGTGGCTGACTTGGCAGATACAAATTGTGAGAAGAGATCACTCCTCCTAAACGCTGTTTTAACTGAAAATTGAACCCATGGGTGAGCTTCCTAGATGAACAACACTATACACATATTCATGTTCAGTAAAATGAATATTTTGGGATATGCGGATGAGTTATTTTTCATGATGAATTTCAATTGGCATATATATTGCTACATTATAATGTGTGTGTTTGTGTGTCTATATATACATTATATATATATATATATATATATATATATATATATATATATATATATATTCTCCAGATTTACCAAAATTTGAAATATATGTGTCTTCTTATACACCGCCTGAATTCATTCATATTCATATATGTGGATTTATAATCAACTTTTAAAAAGTTTATTCTCAGAAATATACATCCACTGAAATAAATATTTGTTTCCTAGTACTGAAAACTAACTTCAGGGAAGGGTGCTTACAAATCCTAATATTTCTACAGTAACTGACCAAGTTTAACATCAATGCAAGTAGATTCCTATTGGATATGGTGTGTTTATTAAAGTTCATTTTAATCAAACCTGGTACGTTATTATTTCTTCAGTTTATAGACATCATAAATTATATCCTTTCATTCACAAGTTCACAAATTTATAAACATTTGGTTCACTTTCAATCACTTCCTCCTTCAGAACACTTATATTTCTCCATGTTTCTTGACTGGTCTTTTCACTAGACTTCTTTCTAAAGACATTATTTTCGATTCCATAATCATTTTTGAAGCAAAACTCACACACTATTTATGATAAACGGTAACCCTAATATAACCATTAGATATATAAGTGGTTGGAATGAATGTATGTATATCAATAAATGATTTCCTCTATTTTTTCAGATATCAATACAATCCATTATTTAAATTTGGAACCAGTCATATAATTTATTCACAGTATGGTCTATTAATGCATCATCTCTATATTCATCAACACAGGGTAAGCCGATTAGTATCCCCAGTACTAATTTATATCTTTTCAAAATATTTCCCCCAGAAATGGTGGAAGAAATACTCATGTCACCTGATCTTCATATACATATTAACACAGTAATATTCTGGACACAAAATGCGAAGGTCACCCTTATGATTGTACCAAAGCCTCAATGGAATGTGAACATGGATTACTAAATATATCCATGTCCAGGTTGCCTAATGCTCTCAAATGTCAATCTTATTGGTGACTACAAATTGGTTTCTTCTTAAGATTATGTATTCAACCTCAACCCTGTTGAAAATGTCTAATCCTATCACGTTATACTTTGCCTGATTTCCTAATGTCTCTATTGATGTCTGCTTTCCTACATATTTTCCCCAGTTCATCATTGTGCCTGACTCTTCACATATGGTGTCATTTATATTCACTCTCTAACCAAAACCCTATTGCTAAAGTACATTTGGTCAAAATCCTAGACTCACTCTTCCTTCTAAACCTACTGACTATCTTCCTAATCCTACACACAATCCCTTTTTGACTGGATGATCTCTTCTACATTTAATCATCTGAGGTACAGGGTCTTATGCCATTGTATATCAATTTAACTGAGACCTCGGTGCAAAACATAACTCAAGCTAAGGATCCCAATCAAGGGTCCAAATCCTTCTGGGCTTCAAATATTACCTAGATTTCTGTTTTCATACTTATGTTCTACCTCTATATTCTTATAAATATCGCTGGTTCCCAATACCATTATTCATCCAGCAGAATGATTTCCAACCCAAATCGAACATGCTATTAATCCTAACCATACAATGTTCTTTCAATCTCACTTTACAGAAGAGCAGGGACAAAGTTGGTATTACAATACAGGAAGTTAGGAGATCTTCCAACTGCTGAGTACCTCAAAATCCATGCAGAAATGATCCCTGGAGAAGATGCAGGCAGCTATGAAGGACCTGAGAGAACAAAAGTCATATTCCATGGCAAAAAACATGGTCAGGATGAAAAGATGTGTCTGAGTCAGCCTCTCTATTCTTTATGTAGGGAAGATGGACCAAACCAGGCCTGTGTGGAGAGCTGTTCCCAGGTAACTATGGTTTCTATACCATTCTAACATGAGAAAGTATCACAGGAAGTAGGGCAGCCTCCATGTCAGGAGACAATAGGAAGAAACTGTTAGGACAAAGTGGTGGCCAAGACAGTGACCTCATTCATTTTCTGAAGGTAGTGACCTCACCTCACTTCCTTGGTGATGGAGCTCTCTGAATTTTGTGATCCAGGAAGCAAGGCACCCTGAGCCAGTCCCAGTCCCAGTCGCAGTGGGCTCATTTCTTTGGATTTTCCAGGAACAGAGTCAGTCTTTCTTGGTACCTACTGATGTAAGGGTTGCCAAATACCAAGAAAGCTCTGAAGAGGGGTCTTTCCTGAGAGGATAGGAATTGGCTCACCACTGCGTCCTTACAACTTCACAGATTTGACCAAGGAGACCAGATCTGAGACAGAAAGGCCATTTCTGGGGAGCATTGTATGTCCTACCAGTCAGAGGACATTCCAGATAGTCACAGACCTACTTGGAAGAAGGAGGTGCATTAGAAGGTGTTGGTTTGTGTTTGTGGTTTTTTCACATGATCTGAGAATAGGTAAAAAAGGAGGTTTGTTTGGCTTGGAGTGGACTGTTTCTAGTAAGTCATTTGACAAGGAGACTGTTTCTGTGTCTGTGTATCCCATTGTGTTTTTCTTTGTAGATATTAGAAAAGAAAATAGCTCATTGGGTGTGTCCTGTCTAGTAGAAAACTTCCCAGTATGCATCCTTCCCAATTAATGAATGGACTGAGGCTTGCCTCATCCATGGGCAACACCTGCTATCTACCTAAGTTCTCATTTTTTTCCTGAATTCTGGCCACTCTCAAGATTAGTATCATGTATTTTTGTACAAGATACGTACCACCTCCAAGCTCTGTGACATGGCCATGTACTGGATAGTTGAAGAGAATGGCGAGCATCTCAGAAAACTCACATATCAGAGTAACCAGGAAAGTCTCCTAGGAGAAACCCTGCTTGGGGGCTTTTGATTACCTATTGTTCTGTTTCTCTGAATGTCAGAAAGGTCTTTGCCTCAGGCCAAACCTTAGTGAAGCCTGAAGAAAAGAGTTTTCAAATGGAAATGAATGGGAATCACCTGTGGCTTTTTACTTTATTGCTTTGGAAAAAGATTTGTCTGAATCAGCCTCTTGGCCCTGTGTGAGCCTGTGGTTTAGATTTTCAGCACCTGATGGGTCTAGAGAAAGATCCCATGTGGGCATTCAAAACCAAAATGGAAAAAAGATCAGTCATTTTGGATGAAGCCTCTCGCCTTCCTCTGTAATATTTCTGACCTCCATCAAGTGAGAATAGGGATCATTTGTGTCAAATGAGTTCTTCAAAGCCCTGCAGAGGCTGGACAATAGGTGCTTGCGTTTTCTCATGACTCCAATTCACACAAAGAATCTATACCCCACAGTCAGTAGGCCTCAAATTTGAGAAGTGGAGCAGTATTAACAGCAGTCCTATATGATCACTTCTGTTTCACAGGAATGTTGTCCAGGCCACCCTGACTTTAGGCAAATGAGGGGCAAGGGAGATTATTTTTGACACTGTCTTGGGCTGTGCCCCTGATGGAAACCTCCAGCTAGAGTTTATGATTAGTGTCTATATAAAAGAAGAAGAGGGCCCTGTGGGAGTGTTTTGGTTTTAATTGTCATCATTTGTGTGGCAATTGGAAGAGATGCCTGGGTCCACCTGGGCTTGAACTCTGTTGTGATTCCCCTTAGAGACTGAGTTGTGGAACTGAACTCAGAGAAGTATTGCCATGAATTGTGTTGGGATTTTTGGAGGCCACGCATGAGATTCGCCATTGGAAACTGAGATCTAGGCCCAGGGTGACTTTCCACAGAGCACTGGGAATCTCAGCCAGGATATCACAAGATTTTATTTTGAAAGATTGTCAGCCATAGTTGACAGTCAAAACACACATGGAATTCACATTGTAGACCTCAATGGGCCTGGCTTCATGTGACCTGTTGCCCACTCTTTGGGAAGCCTTGCCTGTGAAAGTTCTCCAGAGCTTTCATTGAAATGAGATTCCTCACCTTTTAATGGTTCCTGTATAAATTAAATCCCACAGTGCCTCCAACTTCATTATTGAAAAATATCTAGATAAATACCATGAATTTTTTGAAATTACTATGACCAGGTTGCACTGGAGAACTTCTGAATGTCCTGTTCCTGATCATGATTGTACCAGACAGTGCCTTGATTGACTGGGTTTCATGAAAAAAGTGTAGAACATAGATGCCAGAAAGTTGGAGCCTGCAGACTAGTGGGCCTAGAGCGGAGGAGTGTAGGTGTGTGAAAAAAACATTTGTGGTGGGGCCACTTGGATCTGCCATTGGCTTAGAAAGACTTGTGACTGACATGGTACAGCCAGCAGACTCTTCTATGTAAGGGCATCTTGTTATATGGAGAGGATTCCTGCCAAAGGTCAGAATCAGGTTGCTATTGTCAAGTTGAAAAGCTATGTGGGATTGAAGCCTCACTGGTGCATTTTACTAACCCACCACACGTGAGAGTACATCCTCCAGCACTGTGTCCCAGTAGAACTCCTTGTATTTCGTGAAGCCAATACCAAACTCACAGTGCAGCAGTAAAAAACACCACGAAAGTGGATAATGACCAAATGGCTCTACAGACAACACAGTTAGATACTTAGACCCCAGTGGCCAAAGTTTACCTACAAAGAGAGAATTCAGCACTGCTGCCTCATGTTCACTAGAAAACAAAAAACCATGTCATCCAGGTCACATAGATGGAGACCCAGAATTGATGGTCTCACTACAAAGGAAGCTAAAACTCCTGACAACAATATATATTTTAACTGCCCGACCTCAGAGGCAGTTTCTCAAAAAGTCATTGGGCCAGCAGAGCTCCATGTTTGTGGAGTGTTTACCCTCTCCCTTTTTGTAACCCGTTCTACCTCCTACAAGTTTGTGAACTCCTGAGCATTTTTCTTTCCACATATGTATTCACAGATTTTCTAACTTTTCTCCACTAATTGTGTCTTATTTGGGGCGAAGGTAATGTCAAAGCATTGTTCTGGATGAGAGTGGGATGATTTTTGTGTAGCACATATTTGCATACACATTAGATTCATTTTCATATTTTCCATTTGAAATACTGAATCCCTGACACTAACCCATACCCTACTAGACTCTGACTACTAATCCAAATATGATGGAGAAAAAGAAACTTAACAGAATAGAAATACAGGCCTTTCATAGGAGGCATGGTGTATACTTGGACTTGCCTTCGGCTTTATCAACGGTATGTGTTATAAATATAGTCAACTTTTCATTGTAATACTTCTCCATGAGTTTTTAAAATTAACACATATGTAAATTTCTGTCTCCCTTTCTCTGTAGCCTATTCATCACATGTATTTTTTAATGCATCTTTAGAATTCTACCTGGTATCACATGTACATTCTTGTGAGCTTGATTATTTTGGAAGATACAAATTGTGAGAAGAGATCACTCCCTCTAAATACTGATGGAACTGGAAATTCAACCTATGGGTGAATTTCCTAGATGAACAATATTATGCATAAATAAATGTTCAGTAAAATGAATATTTTTGGATACGTGGATGATATCTATTTTATTATGATTTTCAAATGGCATATATATTGCTACATTTTAATGTCTGTGTATGTGAGTATCTATCTATCTATCTATCTATCTATATAGATATAGATATCTACTCTTTAGATTTTCCAAAATATGAAATATATGTGTCTTATTATACACTTTCTAAATTTACTCATGTGTGTGTATGTGGATTTATAATCAAATTTTCACAAAATAATTCTTAGAAATATTCATCCACCTTAAATACATATTTATTTCCTAGTACTGAAAACTAAATTCAGTGAATGGTGCATACAAATCGTAATATTTCCACAGTGACTGACCCAGTTTCACATCAATGCAAGTAGACACCTATGGGACCATGATGTGTATTTTGAAGTTCATTTTTATTCAACACTGATACATTACTATTTCTGCAGTTTATGGACATAATAGGATATATTCTTTCATCCACAATTTCACAAATTTATAGGCATTTAGTTCACTTTCAATCACTTCCTACTTCAGAACACATGTATTCCTCCATGTTTCTTGACTGTTCTTTTAATGAGATTCTTTCCAAACACATTATTTTTGATTTCCATAATCATTTTTGAAGCAAAACTCAGACACTCTTCATGATAAACCATAATGCTAATATTACCATTAGATGTATAACTGGTTAGAATGAATTTATGTATATCAATATAAGATTTCCTATATATTTTCAGATATCAATTCAATCCATTATTTAAAGTTTGAACCAGTTACATTATTTATTCACAGTATGGTCTATTAAGGCATCATCTCTATATTCATAGACCGATGGTATACCTATTTGTATCCCAAATACTAATTTATAAGTCTTTAAAATATTGCTTTAAGAATATTGGAAGAAATACTCTAGCCACCTGATATATATATACATTTCATCACAGTAATATTCCTGACACAAAATGCAACGGACACACTTATGATTGTACCAAAGCCTATATTGAAAGTGAGCATGTATTACTAACAACATCCATGTCCTGATTAACTAATGATCTCAAATATCATTCCTATTGGTGAGTACATATTTGTTTCTTCCTAAGATTAAATATTGAAACTGAACCCTGTTAAAAATGTCTCATCCTATCACTCACTTTGTACTTTGCCTGATTTCCTAATGTCTCTATTGATATCTGATTTCCTACACATTTTCCCCAGTTCATCACTGTGACTGACTCTTGAAATATGCTGACATTTACATTCACTCTCTAACAAAACCCCTATATCTAAAGAACTTTTGGTCCAACTCCTAGACTCACTGAAATGGGTTCTTCAAAGCCCTGCAGAGGGTAGCCCATAGGTGCTTGGGTTTTCTCATGACCCCAATTCACATAAAGAATCTATGCCCCACAGAGAGTAGGCCTCAAATTGGAGAAGTAGAGCAGTATTAATGGCAGGCCTATTTGATCACACCTGATTCACAGGAAGGGTTTCCAGGCCACCCTGAATTTAGGCAAATAAGGGGCAAATGAGCTTATTTTGGACACTGTCTTAGGCTGCGCCCCTCATGGAAACCTCCAGCAAGAAGTTATGATGAGAGTTTATATTGAAGAAGATGAGGGCCATGTGGGAGTGTTTTGGTTTAATTGTGGTCATTTGTGTGGTAGTTGGAAGAGATGACTGGGTCCACATGGGCTTGAACTCTGGAGTGATTCCCCTTAGAGACTGAGTTCTGGAAATGAACTCAGAGAAGTATTGACATGAATTGTGTTGGGATTTTAGGAGGCCACACATGAGAGTTGCCCTTGGAGACTGAGATCTAGGCCCAGGATAGCTTTCCAAAGAGCACTGGGAATCTCAGCCAGGATATCACATGACTTTATTCAGAAAGACGTGGCAGCCATTGTTGAGAGTCAAAACACACATGGACCTCAATTGTAGACCTCAATGGGCCTGGCTTAATGTGACCTTTTGGCCACTCTTTGGGAAGCCTTGCCTCTGAGAGTTCTCCTGAGCTTTAATTGAAATAATCTTCCTCACCATTTCATGGTTCCTGAATAAATTGAAAGCCACAGTGCCTCCAAATTCATCCTTGAAAATTGGCTATATAAATACCATGAATTTTTTAAATTCCCATGAACAGGTGGCACTGGAGAACCTTTGGATATCTGTTGCTGATCACGAGTGTACCAGACATTGCATTGATTGACTGGGTTTCATGAAAATGGTGAGAACAGAGATGCCAGAAAGTTGGAGCCTGCTGACTAGTGGGCCCAGAGCAGTGGTGGGCAGGTGTATGATAAAACATCTGTCGTGGGGACACGTGGTTCTGCCATTGGTTTCCAAATGATTTGTGACTGACATGGTGCAGCCAGCAGAACCTTACAAGTAAAGGGACCTTGTTATATGGAGAGGTTTCAGGGCAATGTTCAGAATCAGGTTGCTATGGACATGGGTGCAAGCTTTTTGGGATAGAAGCCTGGTTGGTGCATTCTCCTGCAGACCCTCATCCACTACACGTGAGAGTACTCCCTCTAGCACTGTGTCCCAGTTTTTCTCCTTGTATTACGTGAAGCCAATACCAAACTCCCAGTGCAGCAGTAAGAAACACCACGAAAAGTGGAGTATGACCAAATGGCTTCACAGATCACATGGTTAGACACTTAGACCCCAGTGTCCTCAGTTTACTAACAAAGGGAAAATTCAGAACTTCTGCCTCATGTTCAATAGCATATAAGGAACCATGTCATCCAGGTCACATAGATGCCGACCCAGGTTTGATGGTCTCAATACAAAGGAAGCTAAAGCTCCTGACAACAACAAATTTTTCAAGGGCCCAAACTCAGAGGCATTTTCTCAACAACTCATTAGGCCACCAGAGTTCCATGTTTGTGGAGTGTTTACCCTGTACCTTACTTTTGGAAATTCCACTACCACCTCCAAGGTTGTGAACTCCTGAGCATTTTCTTTTCCAGATATATATTCACAGACTTTCAAACTCTTCTCCACTAATTGTGTATTACTTGTGGCGAAGGAAATATCAAGGCATTGTTTTGGAGGACAGTGGGAAGATTTTTGTCTAGCAAATATTTGCATACACATTAGATTCATTTTCCTATTTTCCATTAGAAATACTGAATCCCTGTCACTAACCCATACCCTACTAGACTCTGACTACTAATCTTAATATGATGTAGAAAAAGAAACCTAACAGAATAGAAATACAGGCTGTTCATAGGAGGCATGGTGTATACTAGGACTTGCCTTCTGCTTTATCAAGTGAATGTGTTATAAATCTAGTCAACTTTTCATTGTAATACTTCTCCATGAGTTTTTAAAGTTAACACATATGTACATTTCTGTCTCCCTTTCTCTGTACCCTATTCATCTCATGAAATTTATTATGCATATTTAGTATCCTACCTGGTATCACAGGTACATTCTTGTGAGCTTGCTGTTTTAGGAAGATACAAATTGTGAGAAGAGATCACTCCCCCTAAATACTGATGGAACTGAAAATTCAACATATGGGTGAATTTCCTAGATGAACAGCATTATACATAAATCCATGCTCAGTAAAAAGAATAGTTTTGGATATGAGGATGATATATATTTCATGATGAATTTTGATTGGCATACATATTACTACATTTTAATGTCTGTGTTTGTATCTTTATATATATATATATATATATATATATATATATATATATATATATATATATTTTTTTTTTTTTTTTCTCCAGATTATTCAAAATATGAAATATATGTGTCTTATTTTACACTCACTAATTTAACTCATGTTCCTATATGTGGATTTATAATCAAATTTTCACAAAATTATTCTCAGAAATATTCATCCACATGAAATACATATTTATTTCCCAGTACTGAAAACTAACTTCGGTGAAAGGTGCTTACAAATCCTAATATTTGTACAGTAACTGACCCAGTTTAACATCAATGCAAGTAAAATCCTATGGGACATGATGTGTATTTTGAAGTTCATTTTTATTCAACACTGGTACATTACTATTTCTTCAGTTTATGGACATTATGAGATAATGCTTTTCATCCACAAGTTAACAAATCTGTACGCATTTGGTTCACTTGCAATTACTTCCTGCTTCAGAATATATGTATTCCTCCATGTTTCTTGACTGTACTTTTCATGAGATTATTTCCAAACACATTATTTTCGATTTCCATAATCATTTTTGAAGCAAAACTCCCACACTCTTCATGATAAACCATAATGCTAAAATTACCATTAGATGTATAACTGGTTAGAATGAACTTATGTATATCAATATAAGATTTCCTATATATTTTCAGATATCAATTCAATCCATTATTTAAAGTTTGATCAAGTTATATTATTTATTTACAGTATGGTCTATTAAGGCATCATCTTTATAATCATAGGCACAGGGTACACGTACTTGTGTCCCCAATACTAATTTATAAGTCTTAAAATGTTGCTTTCAGAAATGTTTGAAGAAATACTGTAGTCACCTGATATACATTTACATTTCATCACAGTAATATTCCTGACAAAAAATGCAACGGACACCCTTATGATTGTACCAAAGCCTAAATTTAATGTGAGCATGTATTACTAACAACATCCATGTCCTGATTAACTAATGATCTCAAATATCATTCCTATTGGTGACTACATATTTGTTTCTTCCTAAGATTATATATTCAAACTCAACCCTGTTAAAAACGTCTTATCCTATTACTCACTTTGTACTTTCCCTGATTTCCTAATGTCTCTATTGATATCTGCTTTCCTACACATTTTCCCCAGTTCATCACTGTGACTGACTCTTCACATATGCTGACATTTGCATTCACTCTCTAACCAAAACCCTATATCTAAATAACTTTTGGAACTATCCCTTTTTGTCTGGAGGATCTCTTCCTCATTCAGTCATCCAAGGTACAAGGTCCTATGCCATTGTATAACGATTTATTTGAGACAACTTTGCGGAAATAATTCAAAGCTAAGTATCCCAATCAAGGGCCCAGTGTTCATCTGGGTTTCAAATCTTTCCTAGATTTCTGTATTCATACTTATATTACACCTATATATGCTTGTAAATATCGGAGGTCCCCAATACCATTATTCATCTCGCAGAATGATTCCTAACCCAAATTGAACATGTTATTAACCCTAACCATGCACTGTTCCCTCAATTTAACTTTACAAAGACCAGGGACAGAGTTGGTGTTATAATACAGGTAGGTAGGGGATCTTCCACCTGTTGAGAACCTCAAGTTCCATGCAGAAATAAACCCTGAAGAAGATGTAGGCAGCTATGAAGGACCTGAGAGAGCAACAGTAATCTTCCTTGGTAAAATACCTGGTCAGGATGAAGCGATGTGTCTGAATAAGCCTCTCTTTTCTTAAAGTAGAGAAGATGGACCAAACCAGGTCTGTGTGGAGAGCTGTTAACATGTGCCTATGGTTGATATACCATTCTATCTTGTGAATGTGACACAGGAAGTAGGGGAAGCCTCTCTCTCCTGGGACCCTTGGAAGCAAATGTTAGGATAAAGTGGTTACCAAGGTAGTGACCTCATTCAGTTCCTGAAGGAAGTGACCTACCTCACTTCCTTGGTGATGGAACTCTCTGAACTTTGGATCCAGGAAGCCAGGCACTCAGAGCCGGTCCCAGTCCCAGTCCCAGTGGGTTCACTTGTTTGGATTTACCAAGGACAGAGTCAGTCTTTTTGGTACATACTGATGTGTGGATGGCTAAATGCCAGGAAAGCTCTGAAGAGGGGCCTTTCCTGAGAAAGCAGGTAGTGACTCACTGATTGATGCTGAAAACTTTACAGAGTTGGTAAAGGAGACCTGATCTGAGACAGGACAGTCCATTTCGAGGGAGCAGAGTAAGGCCCATCAGTCTGAGGACACTCTGGATAGTCACAGACCTACTTGGGGGAAGGAGGTGCCTTTGTGGGTGTGGGTGTGAATTTGTGTTTTTTTATCATGTTCTGAGAATAGGTAGGAAAGGCAGTATGTTTGGTTTGGAGTGGACTGTTTTTAGTAAGTCATTTGACAAGGCGAGTGTTTTTAGGTCTGTGTATCCCACTGTTTTCGTGGTTGTAGACAACACCTACTTCTTTCCTTAGTTCCTGTTTTCTTCCTGAATTCTGGCCACTCTCCAGAATAGGCTCATGTTTTTTTGTCCAAGATATGGACCTCCGTCGAGTTCTGTGACATGGCCATGTACTGGATAGATGAAGGGAATTGGGAGCATCTCTGAAAACTCGGATATCAGTGTGACCAGTAAAGTCTCAGTAGAGAAACCCTGCTTTGTGCCTTTTGCTTACCTACTGTTCTGTTGACCTGAATGTCAGGAAGGTCTTTTCCTCAGGCCACCAGTTTGTGAAGCCTGAAGAAAAGTGCTTTCAATTGGAAATGAATGAGCATCACCTGTGGCTCTTTGCTTAATTGCTTTGGAAAGGGATGTGTCTGAATCATCCTTTCGGCTCTGAGAGAGGCTGTGGCTTTGATTATCAGCACCTGATGGATCTAAAGAAAGATCCCATGTGTGCATCCAAAACCAAAATGGCAAAAAGATCAGTCATTGTGGATGAAGTCTCTTGCTTCCTCTGTTAGGTTCCTGACCTCCATTAAGTAAGTATAGGGATCCTTTGAGACAAATGAGTTCTTCAAAGCCCTGCAGCAGTGCTTGGGTTCTCACATGACTCCAAATCACATAAAGAATCTATACCTCACAGTCAGTAGGCTTCAAAATGAAGAAACAGAGCAGTATTACTGGCAGGCCTATTTGATCAATCCTGGTTTACAGGAAGGGTGTCCAGGAAACCCTGACTTTAGGAAAATGAGGGGCAAGGGAACTTATTTTGGACACTGTCTTGGGCTGCGCCCCTTATGGAAACCTCCAGCCAGAGGTTATGATGAATGTCTACATGGAAGAATATGAGGGCCATGTGGGAGTATTTTGGTTTTAATTGAACATATTGTTAACCCTAACCATACACTGTTCCCTCAATCTAAGTGTTCAGAAAAGCATGGAAAGATTTGGTCTTACAATACAGGAATGCAGGGGATCTTCCACCTGCTGAAAACTTCAAAGTTCCATGCAGAAATGAACCCTGGAGAAGATGTAGGCAGCTATGAAGGATCTGAGAGAGCAAAAGGCATCTTCCATGGCAAACAGCCTGGTCAGGATGAAGGGTTGTGTCTGAATCAGATTCTCTCTTCTTAATGTAGAGGAGAGGCCTGTGTGGAGAGCTGTTCAGAGGTGACTATTGTTTCTTTACCATTCTAACTTGTGAAAGTGTCACAGGAAGTAGGGACATCCTCCATGTTATGAGACCTTAGGAAGCAAATGTTAGGACAAGTTGGTTGCCAAGGCAGTGACCTCACTCAGTTACTAAAGGAAGTGACCTCACCTCACATCCTTGTTGATGGAACTCTCCAAATTTGGGTTCCAGGAATCTAGGCACCCAGGCCCAGTCCCAGCACCAGTTCCAGTGTTCTTACTTGTTTGGATTTTCCAAGGACAGAGTCAGTCTTTTGTGGTACCTACTTATGTGAGAATGGCCAAATTCCAGAAAAATTCTGAAGAGGGGCCCTTCCGGAGAAAACAGATAGAGGCTCACTGCTGGCTCCTGACAACTTCACAGAGTTGACCAAGGAGTCCAGATCTGAGACAGGACAGACCATTTCTGGGGAACATAGTATGGCCCTCCAGTCAGAGGACACTCTGGATAGTTCCAGACCCACTTGGGGGAAGGAGGTGCCTTTGTGGTTGTGGGTGTGGGTTTGTGGTTTTTTCTTTTGTTCTGAGAATAGTTAGGAAAGGGGGTGTGTTTGGTTTGGAGTGGACTGTTTCTAGTTAGTCCTTTGACAAGGCGAGTGTTTTTAGGTCTGTGTATCCCACTGTTTTCGTGGTTGTAGACATTAGAAAAGATAATGCCTCAATGGGTGTATCCTCTCAAGGAGAAAACTTCCCAGCATTCATCCGGCACAATTTATGAATGGAGTGTGGCTTGCCTTATCAATGGGCAACACCAACTATCTTCCTACGTTCCTGTTTTCTTCCTGAATTCTGGCCACTCTCCAGAATAGGCTCATGATTTTGTGTCAAATATATGTACCACTTCCAAGCTCTGTGACATGGCCATGTACTGGTAGCTGAAGGGAATGGCAAGCATCTCAGAAAACTCAGATATCAGTGTAGCCAGTAAAGTCTCAGTGGAGAAACCCTGCTTTGGGCCTTTTGATTACCTATTGTTATGTTGCCCTGAATATCAGGAAAGTCTTTGTCTCAGGCCACCCCTTTGTGAAGCCTGAAGAAAACAGTTTTCACATGGAAATGAATGGGCATTACCTTTGAGTTTACAATAAAACCTTCACAGATTTGGCTCTCATTAAGTTAAAAATACTTTTAGATTGTATCTCAGTGTAAAAAGTAACATGGAACTGTACATATCTTATTGATAACAAGTCCAATTATAGAACACAAATGATATACATAAATCTCCAACACTCCAACATGTTTTTCTTTTAAGCCTAGAATTACCATACAACCTTAGAACACCAGCTTGATACAATGGTCTTTGCAAGCTTCTACCTTACAGACTTGTATACCTGGAAGATATGAACACATTAACACCACAATTACATTGATGTTTTTGTATTAAACAAGTTTAGATTTTAAAGAAATAACATGGCACAATTTTATAAAAACAGTACTTGTTTTACCAGCTGTTTAATTTTTTAAGATTACTTGCTCAAAACTTACACATATAACCAAGTTACACACACCTTTTTTTATTATTTACTTAAACCCTTTTAATTACTTAATCATATAGACTCTCTTATCCAGAAACACGTTTTTCCTCTATTATATCTATATCTAGAACCTTTTAGTTTCTCTTTTCCATCTACTAACCTCTTTCTGTTCACATTTCAATACAATGCTTTTCAATTTCTGAATTTAAGCAGATTATTTTATAGACATCTACATTTTATTAGGGCCTTTTTGAAAACCTAGAAAACTTATTGGCCTAATTTTGAAGACATCTTTATTTTTATCTGTTTACCCAATTTGAATTAAAACATATGAATCACGTGAATCAAAGACATTTGGATACATTTTTAAATTTTTCATGAGCGCTCCTCATCTGTCAATTGTCATATCCCTGCATGATATATGGACATACACACATACAGACATACCAACATACAACACGTAACACAAATGTAACACATAACACAATAGTAAAGGCCTTGTAGCTTTTTTCAGGTGAAATCTCCATTGCAATGCTGAAAACTCCAGAGTCGATCAAAAATAGAACTGATCAGAAAACATTAACCCATCAGCAGAATCAAGATCATGAGCTCAAAAAAAAAAAAATTACAGAATCTAAGAAAAGCAAAAGTCCTAAAAATGATGACTGGCCAGTAATTAGTAAATACCATATTATATACTTTTTTGGTTAGGTCTAGTTTGAGTTCAGGTAAAAAGACACATTTACTCTTTTTATCTGTCTCCTGCTGAGTGCTGCAGGCTTCTTTTGTTTGCATATCAAAGTAAGTCCTGGCTGAGGTCTGGAAAACTGGAAAGACTGGAATTCTGAGAAGAAACCTCACGCCTAAGGCATTTATCTATAAGTCATAATTTCCAGGTTTGGATGTTGAAAATTTTGATGCAAGTTTAAGATGTAATTCTCAAAATTTTATTTCTTTAGATTTTTCTACACTAGAAAAACTTGCTCACACAAAACTGAAAATAGGATCATTTTTTGATAATATTAATGCCACCATCAGAAGAAGTTTCTATAGGATCATTAAGCCCCTTTCTTTGTTATGAAGTTTCTAATAGTATTAAGTTAAATTAAATTGGCTGAAAAATTTTTAAAAAGAACCACATGCTACCATGTGTATCCGAAATTAAGCTTTAAAAATTTCCAAGACTGTTGCTAATTAATGTCATTTCAATAAGCCAGACCAACGTTTTAATTTAGTACCATTTTTTAAAATCTTACACACTGATGGGAATAGATACCATATCATAATTTATTATCTCTTCCCAAGTTAATGCACTGATATATCTAGTGAAATTTTTTCAGGCTGTCTAGTTCAAAATTAAAACTCTTTATTTTTTTTTTACCCTAAGTATTTAAGTTTCCTAGCATGAACTACCTGAAATCAAACTAAACAATTGTTTAAACCCAACTTTTAACTGTAAGATAGTGCAATGCTTTAGAAACCCATTTAGATACCAGATGGTTAAAATAAAAAAAAATCATTTCTAGATACACATTCACCCTAGATCATCCCCAAGAAACAATCTATAATATCAACATATTAATGTATTCATTGTCCCTTTTGTTAAGTAAACAGAGGTGGAGAAATCCTTAAAGTGCACGTAAGGAATAAGGGAGTTCCCCACAGCAAAATGGATCTGGCAGCTGCTGGGAGTCCCTTAGCCTCACCATTTACTTACAGGATTAGTTCCTCTGGTTTGCTTTGACCCCAGGCACCAGGCATATTCTATGTCTCCCAACTTTGCAGTAGTCAGCTCCCAAAAATTTCATTCTCTGCTTCAGTTGTTTTGAGTGCTAGGCTTCCCCAAGAGGGCAGAGTGGGGTTTATTTAAAGTCCCCTCTGGGGTGTCAAAATTTATGACTGAAGGCTTGGTTCCCATCCCAAAGCCAATTAATGCCAATTTAATAATGAGAACAGGGTTTTGAGAAAAGTTTAAGCGAGATATCAAAGTTCTTAGACCCCAGACATTTCCCTCTGTAGTGGGCATGCTCAATCCAACTACGGGAAGAAAAGAAATCACTGCTTCCGTAATGTTGCTTAACAAAGGGGAGTAAAGTTTATCAAAGTTCTTTAAAGCACAGCTAAGAGAGGTGAAAAGGTGAGAACAGAAAAACTGGCGGTTCTATTGACTTTTGGTCCCTCACAGGAGAAGCATTAGTTTAAAATTTAGCTAAAGTAACTTCCACATATGTAATGCAGGTTGGAACTCGGGACTCTGCATCGGACCAAACAATGCCATCACATTTAACAGAAACACAGATAAAATGACACACAAAGACCATCATGCAGCTCCCGTTTGTTCACAACCCCAAGATCTACAATCTTGTGACTCAGAGAGAATGGAGGGAAGAGGGGGAGGAGTAGAAGGTTTGAGTGATAGGATCCTGGGTGAAGGGGTCGGATTGGAGGCAGGGACCAGGAATGGCTTCAAGGAAAGAGGCATGGAATGGCTTTGTCCCATAATCAGAGTTTCTCAAACAGAGACAAGGACAATACAAACGTGACACAAGCATGTACACACAGTTAACATTTAATACGAGTTCAGAAGTAAAGATTAGAACCTAGTAACTGTCAAAACCTGATGGGTTAGACCACAAAGACAGACAGTGAATTCAAACTGAGAGAAAAAAGTAGTCAGCAAGATATGATGGGTTGCCAGCAGAGTCACCTAATGTGGGCTCATTCGTCCCTCCTCACCTAATGAGAGCACATCCGTCACTCCCCGAGTCCTCCAAGGCATCCCTTGCAAGGACATGGCCTGTGGCTTTAGGACACGTTTGTCCACCACTGACAGGGGGAACTTACATTCTCCGCTGGAAGCCACTCTGCCAACCCAAACCAAAAACGGAAAAATGGAACCTGAACAAAAAGCTCTGAGTTATCACAAGGAAAAATGAAAAGAAGCGCCTTACTTACCTCCAGAGGGGTCTGTTGGTGTGTCCTTGTCCTATGCTGCGTGATTCCTGGCCAACGCACCAAATGTAAGGGTCCGGTGAACGTCGGAGGAAGAGACCACCAAGAGAACGCGGCTCATGCAACAGAAAAAGGCGTTCATTGAGGATCCAATCCAGCATGCTGGGGCTACGTGCTCACTCAAGAAGGGAGAGCAGCCCAGAGCCCCGAGCAGGGGTTGAGCAGTGCTTAAGTACACTTTTTGGGGAGGGCGGGACTTTACATATATCACAGTCTCCTTTAAGAAATCAACATACACCACAGAAAAATCAAACAACAATTCCTAAACATGATTAGTTCATTCATTGGCAGGAACAGGTCAGGCGGGAGTGACAGGTGAGTTCTAAAGTGAGGTACACATTCAAACAGATTGGTTTAGGCCTTGCGATGCCTATGTGCCAGGCCACACAGGGTCCTAGGTTATTAAACAACCAGGCGGTCAGGGGGAATATTTACTGGGCAGTCCGGAATTGTACTGCAAGCTACAGGAATTTCAGGTTTTGCAAGTAGCATAGGAACTTAACAATACCTGGTCCTTTACATTTTAACTCAGGCCTTGCAGCTTAGAAACTTTACAAAACCCGGTCTTTTACACTTCAACTTTTACACTTTAATTTCAATTTATTTTACCCTTTCAGATCACTCCTGGTGCACAAGAAGGGTGTCCAAGCCACCCTGAATTTAGGCAAATGAGTGGCAAGGGAGCTTATTTGGGACACTGTCTTGGGCTGTGCCCCTCATGGAAACCTCCAGCCAGATGTTATGATGAGTGCCTTTATAGAAGAAGAGGAGGGCCATGTGAGAGTGTTTTGGTATTAATTGTGGTCATTTGTCTGACAGTTGGAAGAGATGACTGGGTCCACCTGGGCTTGAATTCTTGTGTGATTCCCCTTAGAGACTGACTTCTGGAACTGAACTCAAAGAAGTATTGCCATGAATTGTGGTGATATTTTAAGAGGTCAAGCATGAGAGTCGCCCTTGGAAACTAAGACCAACGCCGAGGGTGGCTTTCCACAGAGCACTGGGAATTTCAGCAAAGATATCCCATGATTTTATTCTTAAAGACTTGGTAGCCATAGTTGAGAGTCAAAACACACATGGACCTCACATTGTAGACCTCAATGGGCCTGGCTATATCTAACCTTTTGGTCACTCTTTGGGAAGCCTTGCCTATGAGAGTTCTCCAGAGTTTCATTGAAATGAGCTTCCTCAACATTTAATGGTTCTTGAAACCCACAGTGCATACAAACACAATAGAAATACAAGCAGTTCAGAAGAGGCATGGTGTATAGTTGGACTTGCCTTTTGCATTATGTAGGGTAGGTGTTATAAATCTAGTTAATTTTTAATTGAAATAGTTCTCCTTGTGTTTTTAAAGTTAATAAATATGTGAATTCCTGTATCCTTTTCTCTGTAGCCTATTCATCACATGTATTTTTATATAAACATATTGAATCCTACCTGGTATCACATATACATTCTTGTGAGGTGGCTGACATGGCAGATACAAATTATGACAAGAGATCACTCCTCCTAAACGCTATTGGATCATAAAATTCAGCCTAAGGATAACCTTTCTAGATGAACAACATTATTCATAAATCCATGTTCAGTAAAATTAATATTTTTGGATCTGTGGACGATATATATTTCATCATGAATTTCAATTGGCATATATATTGCCACTTTATAATGTCTGTGTGTGTTTTGCTCTTTGCTTAATTGCTTTGGAAAGAGATGTGTCTGAATCAGCCTCTTGGCCCTGTGTGAGGCTGTGGCTTAGATTCTCAGCACCTGATGGATCTAAAGAAAGATCCCATGGGTGCATCCAAAACCAAAATGGCCAAAAGAGCAGTTATTGTGGATGAAGACTCTCACCTTCCTCTCTAATGGCCCTGACATCCATCAAGTGAAAATAGGGATCCTTTGGGTCAAATGAGTTCTTTAAAGCCCTGCAGAGTTTAGCCCATAGGTGCTTGGGTTTTCACATGAATCCAATTTACATAAAGAATCTAAACCCCACAGTCATTTGGCCTCAAATTGAAGAAGATAAGGGGCATGTGGGAGCATTTTGTTTTGAATTGTGGTAATTTGTTTGGCGCTTGGAACAGATGACTGGGTCCACCTGGGCTTGAACTCTGGTATGATTCTCCTTAGAGACTGAATTCTGGAAGTGACATCAGAGAAGTATTGTCATGAATTGTGTTTGGATTTTACTAGGCCATGCAACCTAGATCTCAGGTATTAATTGTGGTGCAGGGAGATCTAGGTGCAGGGTGGCTTTGCCCAGAGCACTGGGAATCTCAGCCTGGATATCACATGATTTTATTCTGAAATTCTTTAAAGCCACAGTTGAGAGTCAAAACACACATGGACCTCACATTGTAGACCTCAATGGGCCTGACTTCATGTGACCTTTTGGCCACTCTTTGGGAAGACTTGCCTGTGAGTGTTCTCAAGATCTTTCATTGAAATGAGCTTCTTCAACATTTAATGGTTCCTGAATGAATTGAAACCCACAGAGCCTCCAACTTTATCCTCAAAAAATGGCTTGATAAATACCATGAAACTTTTGAAATTCCCATAACCAGGTGGCACTGGAAAACTTTTGGATGTCCTGTTGCTGATCATGAGTGTATCTCACTGTGCCTTGACTGACTGGGTTTCATGAAAATTGTGTAGAACAGTGATGCCAGTATGTTGGAGCCTGTTCATTAGTGGGACTAGAGTATAGGTGTGAAGGTGTGTGATAAAACATGTGTGTTGGGGCATGTGGATCTGCCATTGGCTTCCAATTGCCTTGTGACTGACAGAGTACAGCCAGCAGACCCTTATATGTAAAGGCATCTTGTTATATGGATAGGTTTCTGGGCAATGTTCAGAATCAGGTTGCTATGGACAAAGGGGCAACCTATGTGGGACAGAATCCTGGTTGGTGCATTCTCATGCAGACTGTGTCCCTCCACACGTGACAGAACTCCCTCCAGCACTGTGTCCCAGTTGAACTCCTTGTATTTCATGAAGCAAATACCAAACTCCCAGTGCACCAAGGAGTAACACCACGAAAATTGGAGCATGACCAAATGGCTTCACAGTCAACCCGGGGAGACACTTACACCCCAGTGGCCATAGTTTAACTACAAAAAGAGTATTCAGCACTGCTGCCTCATTTTCATTGGAAAATTAGAAACAATGTCCTTCAGGTCACATATTTGCACACCCAGATTTGATGGTCACACAACAAAGGAAGCTAAAGCTCCTGACAACAACATGTATTTTAAGAGCCCAACCTCAGAGAGTTTCTCAAGAAGTCTTTACACAAGCAGAGCTCAATGTTTGTGGAGTGTTTACCCTGTCCCTTACTTTTGGAAACTCCTCTACCACCTACAAGTTTGTGAACTCCTGAGCATTTTTTATTCCTGATATGTATTTACAGATTTTCTAACTTTTCTCCTCTAATTGTATCTTACTTGGAACTAAGGTAATGTCAAGGCAATCTTCTGGATGAGAGTGTGAACATTTTTGTGTAGCACATATTTGCATACCAATTAGAGTCATTTTCCATATTTCCATTCGAAATACTGAATCCTTGACACTAACGCATACCCTAATAGACTCTGACTACTACTCCTAATATGATGGAGAAAAATAACACAAACAGAATAGGAATACAAGCAGTTCAGAGGAATCATAGTGTATAGTTGGACTTGTTTTTTGCATGATTAATTGTAGGTGTTATAAATCTAGTCAATTTTTAATTGAAATAGTTCTCCATGTGTTTTTAATGTTAACAAATATGTGAATACCTATCTCCCTTTCTCTGTAGCCTATTCAGCACATGTATTTTTAAATGCACATATAGAACACTACCTGGTATCACACCTACATTTTGTGAGGTGGCTAATTTGGCAAATACAATTTGTGAGAAGTGATCACTCCTGTTAAACTCTGTTGGAACTGAAAATTTAACCTAGGGGTGTGTTTCCTAGAAGAACAACATTATACATAAATACATGTTCTAAAAGAAATAATTTTGCATCTGTGGAGGATATATATTTCATGATAAATATGATTGCTAATTTATTGTCTGTGTGTGTTTTTTTGTATATATATATATATATATATATATATATATATATATATATATATATATATAAATATACATACACTCTCCAGATTTTTCAAAATATGAAATATATGTGTCTTATATACACTCCCTAAATTTATTCATGTTCATGTATATGGATTTATAATCAACTTTTCACAAGATCATTCTCAGAAATATTCATCCACCTGAAATACATATTGTTTCCAGTACTGAAAACTAACTTCAGTTAATGTTGCATACAAATACTAATAATTCTACAGTAACTGACCCAGTTTAACATCAATGCAAGTACATTCCTATGTGACATGATGTGTATTTTGAAATTCATTTTAATTCAACACTGGTACATTACTATTTCTTCAATTTATGCACATCATAGGATATATATTTCATCCACAAGTTAGCAAACTTATAGGCATTTGTTTCACTTTCAATCACTTCCTGCTTCAGAACACATGGATTCTTCCAGGTTTCTTGACTGGTCTTATAATGAGACTTCTTTCGAAATATATTATTTTTGATTTTTTTATCACTTTTGAAGCAAAACTGACACTCACTTCATGATAAACCATAACTATAATATCACCACTAGATGTATAACTGGTTGGAATGAATGATTTTATAACAATATAGTATTTTTTATATATTCTTTTATATCAGTTTATTCCATTATTTAAAGTGGAACCAGTTATATTATTTATTCACTATATTGTCTATTCATGCATTATCTCTATATTCATAGACACAGGGCACACCTCTTAGTACCCCCAATACTAATTTATTAGTCTTCTAAATATTGCTCCCAGAAATGGTGGAAGAAATACTCATGTCACCTGATCTACATATGCATGTTATCATAGTAATATTCTGGACACAAAATGCAAAAGTCACACGTATGATTGTACCAAAGCCTAAATGGAAACTGAACATGGATTACTAAAAACATCCATATCCAGGTTGCCTAATGCTCTCAAATGTCAATCCTATTGGTGACCACATTTTTGTTTCTTCCTAAGATTATATATTCAACCTCAAAACTATTGGAAATGTCTAGTTTTTTCACTCACTTTATACTTTGCCTGATTTCCTAATGTCTCTATTGATATCTACTTTCCTACATATTTTTTCCAGTTCAACATTGTGACTGACCCTTCACATGTGCTGACATTGACATTCACTCTCTAACCGAAACCCTATTGCTAATGAACTTTGGTCCAAATCCTATACTCTATCTTCTTCCGAAACATACTGACTATCTTCCTGATCCTATCGACTATCCCTTTTTGAGTGGATGTACTCTACTGCATTCAATCATCTGAGGTACAAGGTCCTATGCCATTGTATATCGATTGTTCTGAAACATGTATGCAGAACGTAATTCAAAGCTACGTGTCCCAATCTATTGCCAAATGCACTTCTGAGCTTCAAATCTTACCTAGATTTCTGTTTTCATACTTATATTTAACCACTATATTTCTATATATTGCAGGTTCCCAATAACCTTATTCATCCCGCAGAATGATTCCTAACCCAAATCGAACGTGTTATTAACCCTAACCATACACTGTTGCCTCAATCTAACATTACAAAAGAGCAGGGACAGGGTTATTCTTTCAATTAGGGATGTAGGTTATCTTCCAACTGCTGAGAACCTCAAAGTTCGATGCAGAAATGATCCCTGGAGAAGATGTAGGCAGCTATGAAGGACCTGCATGAGCAAAAGCCATCTTCCATGGCAAACAACCTGGACAGGATGAAGGGATGTGTATGCATCAGACTCTCTCTTCTTAATGTAGAGAAGATGAACCTAACCAGGCCTGCGTGTAGAGCTGTTCCATGGTGTCTATTTTGATATACCATTCTAACTAGTCAAATTGTCACAGGAAGTAGGGGCACCCTCCAACTCATGGAACCATTGGAAGCAAGTCTTAGGACAAAGTTGTTGCCAAGGCAGTGACCTCATTCAGTTGCAAAGAAAGTGACATACCTCATTTCCTTGGTGATGGAACTCTCTGAAATTGGGATGCAAGAAGCCAGGCACCAAGAGCCAGTCCCAGTCCCAGTCCCAGTGGGCTCACTTGTTTGGATTTACCAAGTACAGAGTCAGGCCTTCTTGGTACCTACTGATGTAAGGATGGCCAAATGCCAGTAGAGCTCTGAAGAGGGGCCTTTCTTGAGACAGCAGGTTGTGGCTAACAGCAGGCTCCTCGCAGAATAACAGAGTTGGCCAAGGAGACAAGATCTGAGACCAGACAGGCCATTTCGAGTGGAACATAGTATGGCCCACCAGTCAGAGGACACTCCAGATAGTTAAAGACCTATTTTTGGGAAGGAGGTGCCTTTTTGGTTGTGGGTGTGAGTTTGTGGTTTTGTTTCATGTTCTGAGAATAGGTAGGAAAGGTGGTTGGTTTGGTTTGGAGTCGACTGTTTCTAGTAAGTCTATAGACAAGGCGAGTGTTTCTATGTCTGTGTAGCCACTGTGTCCGTGGTTTTAGACATTAGAAACGAGAATGCATCAATGGAGGTGTCCTGTCTAGTAGAAAGCTTCACAGCATTCATCCTGCACAATTGATTAATGGACTGTTGCTTGCCTTATGGATGGGAAACACCTACTAACTTCCTAAGTTGCTGTTTTCTTCCTGAATTCTGGCTACTCTCCAGAATAGTATCTTGGTTTATTGTCCAAGATATGTACCACCTCCAAACTCTGTGACATGGCCATGTCCTTGATAGCTGAAGGGAATGGGAACATCTCAGAAAACTCAGATATCAGTGTGACCAGTAAAGTCTCAGTGGAGAAACCCTGCTTGGCTCCATTTGCTTATCTATGTTTCTGTTGCCTTGAATGTCAGGAAGGTCTTTGCCTCAGGCCACCCCTTTGTGAAGCGTGAAGAAACAGTTTTCAAATGGAAATGAATGGGCATCACCTGTGGCTCTTTGCTTAATTGCTCTGGAAAGGGATGTGTCTTAGTCAGACACTAGGCCCTGTTTGAGGCTGTGGCTAAGATTCTCAGCTCCTGATAGATCTAAAGAAGATCCCATGTGTGCATCCAAAACCAAAATGGCAAAAAATCTGTCATTGTGGATGAAGTCTCTTGCCTTCTTCTGTTTGGTTCCTGACCTCCATCAAGTGAGAATAGGGATCCTTTGGATCAAATGAGTTCTTCAAAGTCCTGCAGAACTGCTTGGGTTGTCTCATGATGCCAAATCACATAAAGAATCTATACCTGACAGTAAGTAGGCCTCAAATTGGAGAAGCAGAGCAGTATTTATGGCAGGCCGAGAGCAGTTGTGTGCAGGTGTGTGACAATACATCTGTGGTGGGGTCATGTGGATCTTACATTGGCTTCCAAATGCCTTGTGACTGACATGGTGCAGCTAGCAGAACTTTGTATGTAAAGGCATCATGTTACATGGAGAGTTTTCAGGGCAATGTTCAGAATCAAGTTCCTATGGTAAAGGGGGCAAGCAATGGGGGATAGAAGCCTGGTTGGTGCATTCTCCTGCAGACCCTGACACACCATACGTTACAGGACTCCCTCCAGCATTGTGTCCCAGTTTAACTCCTTGTATGTCATGAACCAAATACAAAACACCCACTGCAGCAGCAAGAAACACCACGAAAAGTGGAGGATGACCAAATGATTTCAAAGTCCAGACGGGGAGACACTTATCCCCCATTGGCCACAGTTTAGTTACAAAGAGTGAATTCAGCACTGCTGCCTCATGTTCATTGGACAATAAGAATTCATGTCCTCCAGGTCACAAAAATGCAGACCCAAGTTTGATGGTCTCACTACAAAGGAAGCTAAAGCTTCTGAAAACAACATATATTTCAAGTACCCAACCTCATTGTCAGTATCTCCAGAAGTGTTTAGGCCAGCAGAGATCCATGTTTGTGGAGTTTTACCCTGTCCCTAAGGTTTGGAAACGTCTCTTCCACCTCAAAGGTTGTGAACTACTGAGCATTTTCCATTCTACGTATGTATTCACAGATTTTCTAACTCTTCTCCTCTAATTGTTTCTTACATGGAGCGTGGTTATTTCAAGCCATTGTTCTGAATGAAAGTGGGAATTTTTTGTGTGTAGCACGTATTTGCATACACATTGGATTCATTTTCCAATTTTCCATTCGAAATACTGAATCCCTGACACGAACCCATACCCTACTAGACTCTGACTACTAATTCTAATATCATGCAGAAAAGTAACACAAACAGAATTGAAATACAAGCAGTTCAGAGGAGGCATGGTGTATAATTGATCTTGCCTTTTGCATGATAAATGTCAGGTGTTATAAATCCAGTCTATTTTTAATTGAAATAGATCTCCATGTGTTTTTAAAGTTAACAAATATGTGAATTCCTGTCTCCCTTTGTCTGTAGCCTATTCAGCACATGTATTTTTATATGCACATATCAAATCCTACCTGGTGTCACACCTACATTCTTGTGAGGTGACTGACTTGGGAGATACAATTTGTGAGAAGACATCACTCCTCCTAAACGCTGTTGGAACTGATAATTCAAATAATGGGTGAGCTTCCTAGTAGTAAACATTATACATAAATCCCTGTTAAGAAAATTGAATATTTTTGGATCTGTGATTGATGTATATTTCATAGTGAATTTAGATTTGCATATATGTTGCTACATTTTAATATCTGTATGTGTCTGTGTGTGTATACACACACACACACACACACACACTCTCTCTCCAGATTTTTCAAAATATGAAATATATGTATCTTATTTACACTCCGTAAATTCATTTATGTTCAAGTATGTGGATTTATAATCAACTTTTCACAAGATTTTTCTCAGAAATATTTATCCACCTGAAATACATATTTGTTTCCTAGTACTGAAAACTAACTTCAGTGAATGGTACATACAAATCCTGTTGATAGCCACAGCCAAGGGTCTCCAGTAAATACCATATGTACTACTGCACAACCTAAGGCAGGCATGGTCCCTAAGCCACATGCTCGTTGTTTAAACAGAGAGGGGGAGATGTTGAGAGCCACAGCCAAAGGGGCCCCAGGAAACCTCCAGCTGCCAGCAAACTTCCAGCTGCCGGCTGATGATTGGCTCCACAGCGGCCCCAGCAACATCTAGCTGATTGGCTCCTCTGTGGTGATGCTCAATGGGATGTTTCCCTGCCCTTTCAGACAACGGAGCTGCTCATTGGTGGACTTTTTTGGCTCCGCCCATGTGACCCAGCCAATTGGCCTCAAAAGGAGGAGGCTTGTGGTTGAGGGAGAGGCTTGTGGGAAGACTGTGGTGGCAGTTGGGCTCTGAGGGTTTTTCCTGAGAAGCTGTTTTGTTTGGCTTGTGTGGTTCTAAAAATAAAGTTTGTTTCTTTTGACAATTGGCTCCTGAATTGTGCCCAGCCAGACTGATGATAATCATGTAAAATGTTGATTTTAAATCGCATACATGAACTTGAATGAATTTAGGGAGTGTATAATAAGACACATATATTTCATATTTTGGAAAATCTGGAAAATCTGGTATATATATATATATATATATATATATATATATATATATATATATATACACACACACACACACACACAACAATAAAATGTAGCAATATATATGCCAATCGAAATTTATCATGAAATATATATCATCCACATATCTAAAAATATTCATTTTACTGAACATGGATTTATGTATGATGTTGTTCACTAGGAAGCTCACCCATAGTTTGAATTTTCAGTTCCATCAGTATTTAGGGGAAGTGATCTATTCTCATAATTTGTATATTCCAAAGTTAGTGAGATCACAAGAATTTACGTGTGTTACCAGGTAGGAGTCTATATATGCATAAAAATATACATGTTCTAAAGAGGCTACAGAGAAAAGGAGACAGGAATTTACATATGTGTTAACTTTGAAAACTCATGGAGAAATATTACAATGAAAAGTTGACTAGATTTATAACACATATCCTTGATAAAGGAAAAGGAAAATCCAAGTATACACCATGCCTCCTACAAAAGGCCTGTATTTCTATTCTGTTAGGTTTCTTTTTCTCCATCATTTTAGGATAGTAGTCATAGTCTAGTAGGGTATGGGTTAGTGTCAGAAATTCAGTATTGCAAATGGAAAATAGGATAATGTATCCAATGTGTATGCAAATATGTGCTACACAATAATCTTCCCACTCTCACCTAGAACAATGCCTTGACATTACCTTTGCCCCAAGTGAGACACAATTAGAGAAGAAGAGTTAGAAAATCTGTGAATACATATCTGGAATGGAAAATTCTCAGGAGTTCTCAACCTGGGAGCAGGTAGAGGAGTTTCCAGAAGTAAGGGATTGGGTAAACACTCCACAACCATGGAGCTCTGCTGGAAAAAAGACTTCTGGAGAATCTGCCTCTGAGGTGTGGCACTTGAAATATATATTGTTGTCAGGAGCTTTGTCTTCATTTGTAGTGAAACCATCAAAGCTGGGTCTGAATCTATGTGACTTGGAGAACATGGTTTCTTATTTTCCAATGAACCTGAGGCAGCAGTGCTGAATTCTCTCTTTGTAGGTAAACAGAGTCCAGTGGGCCAAAGTGTCTAACCATGTGGACTGTGAAGCCATTTAGTCATCCTCCAATTTTCATGGTGTTTCTTGGTGCTGAACTGGGAGTTTGGTATTTGCTTCAAGAAATACAAGGAGTTCAACTGGGACACAGTGTTGGAGGGAGTTCTGTGACATGTGCTGGGTCAGAGTCTCCAGGAGAACTCACTAACCCGGCTTCTATCCCACATAGCTTGCCCCCTTGACCATAGCAACCTGATTCTGAACATTTCCCTGAAACCTCTCCATATAACAAGATGCCTTTGCATATAAGGGTCTGCTGGGTGCACCATGTTAGCTAAAAGCCATTTGGAAGTCAATGGCAGATCCACATGGCACCACCATAAATATTTTATCACACACCTGCACACCACAACTCTGGGCCAACTACTCCGCAGTCTCCATCTAACCGGCATCTCTGTTCTACACCACCTTCATTATACCCAATCAATCAAGGCACTGTCTGGTACACTAATGATCAGCAACAGGACATCAAAGGTTCTCCAGTGCCACCTCATCATGCGAATTTCAAAAATTTTATGGTATTTATCTAGCCATTTTACAAGGATGAAGTTGGAGGCATTGTGGGTTTCAATTCTTTCAGGAATCATTCAATGTTGAGGAAGCTCATTTCAATGAAAGTTCTGGAGAACTCTCACAGGCAAGGCTTTCCAAAGAGTGGCCAAATAGTCACATGAAGCCAGGCCAATTGAGGTCTACAATGTGAGGTCCATGTGTGTTTTGACTCTCAACTATGTCTGGCAAGTATTTCAAAATAACATCATATGATATTCTGTCTGAGATTTCCAGTGCTCTGTGGAAAGCCACCCCGGGCCTAGATCTCAGTTTCAAAGGGCGAATTTCATGGGTGGCCGCCTAAAATCCCAACACAAATCATGGCAATACTTCTCTGAGGTCAGTTCCAGAACTCAGTCTCTAAGAGGAATCACACCAGAGTTCAAGCCCTGGTGGACCCAGTCATCTTTTCCTACTGCCACATAAATGACCACAATGAAAACCAAAACACTCCCAAATGGCCCTCATCTTCTTCCATATAGACACTCATCATAACCTCTGGCTTGACGTTTCCTTGAGGGGCACAGCCCAAGACAGTGTCCAAAATAATCTCCCTTTCCTCTCATTTGCCTAAAGTCAGGGTGGCCTGGACACCCATTCTGTGAACCATGAGTGATCAAATAACCCTGACTTTAATACTGCTCTGCTTCTCCAATTTGAGGCCTACTGTCTGTGGAGTATAGATTCTTGATGTGAATTGGAGTAATGAAAAAACCCAATAACCCATTGGCTACACTCTGCAGGGTTTTGAAGAACTCATTTGACCCAATAAATCCCTATTCTCATTTTATGGAGGTCAGGAACCTTACAGAGGAAAGTGAGAGACTTCATCCTCAATGACTGCTTTTTGGGCCACTTTGGTTTTTGATGTGCCTTCTGGAATGTTACATATTTTTTTTTTTTTTGGTTTTAGTGCCTTCTGGAATATTACATAATTTTTTTCTTTAGACATTATTGCCAGAGTTCCTATCTTCATCCCAGTGCAGGTGAAATCAAAGATAATACCAATCTACAGCTTCTGCAATAGCCATCCCTGTACTGCTTGCAGAACTTGCCTGGACACATTGTGAACTCACCTAAATGCATTGTGAACTATCTGTTGGTGCAGCGACTTGTGGTAGTGTTGGGGTATATTTGCTGATGATGTCATCGGTGGTACAATTTTTCCAAAAGGAGCCATCAATTGGCTTGGTGTATCTTCCTCCCTTCTGCGTGTCATGATCGTCCAGCTAAAATTTGGGGGGCCAACAGAGGTGAGGCAAAGAACCTCACCCACCCCCGCTGGTACAAAGACCTCTCAACATGTGTGGCTCTATACTGGACGGGTAGTCAGTGACGGGTAAGATCCAATTGCAATGGTACCAACTTAACGGGTAAAGACCATATGTACTATTGGACAACCTAAGGCAGGCACGGTCCCTAAGCCACATGCGTGTTGTTTAAACAGAGAGGCGAAGATGTTGAGAGCCACAGCCGAAGGGGCCCCAGCAAAATTCCTGCTGCCAGCAAACTTCCAGCTGCCGGCTGATGATTGGCTCACAGCGGCCCCAGCAACACCTAGCTGATTGGCTCCTCTGTGGTGATGCTCAATGGGCTGTTTCCCTGCCCTTTCAGACCACAAAACTGCTCATTGGGGGACTTTTTTGACTCCGCCCACATGACCCAGCCAATCGCCCTCAAGAGCAGGAGTATTGTGGGAGGCGGAGAGAGGCTCCTGTGGGAGGGAGAGGTTTTGGGAAGCCAGTGGTGGCAGTTGGGGCTCTGAAGGTTTTTTCCTGAGAGGCTGTTTTGTTTGGCATGTGTGGTTCTAAAAATAAAGTTAGTTTCTTTTGACAAGTGGCTGCTGATTGTGCCCAGCAAGACTGCGGCATTATCCTAATATTTCTACAATAACTGACCCAGTTTAACATCAATGCAAGTAGATTCCTGTGGGAGAGGACATGATGTGTATTTTGACGTTCATTTTTATGTAACAGTGGTACATTACTATTTCTTCAGTTTACGCACATCATAGTATATATATTTGATCCACAAGTTCACAAATTTATAGGCATTTGTTTCACTTTCAATCACTTTCTGCTTCAAAACACATGTATTCCTCCAGGTTTCTTGACTGGTCTTTTCATGAGACTTCTTTCCAAACACATTATTTCCGATTTCCATAATCACTTTTGAAGCAAAACTCACACATTCTTCATGAAAAACCATAATGCTGATATAACCATTATATATATTACTGGTTGGAATGAAGGATTGTATATCAATGTAAGATTTTCTGTATATTTTCAGATATCAATTCAATCCATTATTTAAAGTTAGAACCAGTTATAATATTTCTTTACAGTATGGTCTATTCATGCATTATCTCTATAATTATAGACACAGTGTACACCATTTTTACCTCCAAAAATAATTGATACGTCTTCAAAATATTGCTCTCAGAAATGGTGGAAGAAATACTCATGTCACCTGATCTACATATACATTTTACCACAGTAATATTCTGCACACAGAAAGAAGAGGTCAAACTTATGTTTGTACCAAAGCCTAAATGAAAAGTGAGCATGGATTACGGAAAACATCCATGTCCATATTGCCTAATGCTCTCAAAAGTTCATCCTATTGGTGACTACATGTTTGTTTCTTCCTAAGATTATATATTCAAACTCAACCCTGTTGAAAATGTATAATTCTATCACTCACTTTATACTTTGCCTGATATCCTAATGTCAATTGATATCTGCATTCCTACTTTTTTCCCCAGTTCATCCTTTTGACAGACTCTCCACATGTGCTGACAATTACATTCACTCTCTATCCGAAACCCTATTGCTAAAGATCTTTTCATCCAAATCTTATACTCACTCTTCTTTCAAAACCTACCAACAATCTTACTAATCCTACAAATTATTTCTTTTTGACTGGATGTTCTCTTCAACATTCAATCAACCAAGGTACAAGGAATTATGCCATTGTATATTGATTTATCTGAGACATCTGTGCAGAATATAATTCAAAGCTAAGAATCCCAGCCAAGGGTCCAATGCAATTCTGGGCTTCAAATATTACCTAGATGTCTGTTTTCATACTTATATTTCACTTATATTCTTATAAATATCGCACGTTCCCAATACCATAATTCATCCCGCAGAATGATTCCTAACCCAAATGGAACATGTTATTAACCCTGACCATACACTGTTCTCTCAATCTATCTTTACTGAAGAGCAGGGACAGAGTTGGTCTTTCAATACAGAAATTAGGGGATCTTCCACTTGCTGAGAACCTACAAGGTCATTAAAGAAATGATCCCTGGATTAAATGTAGGCAGCTATGAATGACGTCAGAGAGCAAAAGTCATCTTCCATGACAAACAACCTGGTTAGCATGAAGGGATGTGTCTGAATCAACATTTCTTTTCTTAATGTATAGAAGATGGACCAAACCAGGCCTATCTGGAGAGCTTTTTTTGGGTGCCTATGGTTGATATACCATGCAAACTTGTGAAAGTTTCACTGGAAGAAGGGGCAGCCTCCAACTCATTGGAATTTGGAAGCAACTGTTAGGACAAATTGGTTGACAAGGCAGTAACCTAATTCAGTTCCTGAAGGAAGTGACCTACGTCACTTCCTTGGTGAAGGAATTCTCTGAATTTGGGATCCATGAAGACAGGTACCCAGAGCCAGTCTCAGTCCCAGTCCCAGTGGGCTCACTTGTTCAGTTTTACCAAGGACAGGGTCAGTCTTTCTTGGTACCTACCTATGTGAGGATGGCCAAAGGCCAGAAGAGCTCTGAAGAGGGACCTTTTCTGAGAAAGCAGGTAGTGGCTCACCGCTGGCTCCTGACAACTTCACAAAGTTGGCCAAAGAGACCAGATCTGAGTCAGGACAGGACATTTCGGGAGAACATTTTATGGCCCACCAGTCAGAGGACACTCTGGATAGTCACAGACCTACTTGGGGGAAGGAGGTGCCTTTGTGGGAGTGGTTGTGGTTTTGTGGTTTTGTCACATGTTCTGAGAATAGGTAGGAAATGTGGTTTGTTTGGTTTGGATTGGACTGTTTCTAGTAAGTCGTTTGACATGTAAGTGTTTCTATGTCTGTGTATCCCACTGTGTCTGTGGTTGTAGACATTAGAAAAGAGAATGAATTAATGGATGTGTCCTGTCTAGTAGAAAGCTTCCCAGCATTCATCCTGCCCAATTGATTAATGGACTGCGGCTTGCCTTCGGGATGGGCAAAACCTTCTATCTTCCTAAGATCCTGTTTTCTTCCTGAATTCTGGCCACTCTCCAGAATAGGCTCATGGTTTTGTGTCCAAGATATATACCACCTCCAAGCTCTGTGACATGGCCATGTACTTGATAGCTGAAGTGAATGTCAAGCATCTCAGAAAACTCAGATATCAGTGTGACCAGGAAAGTCTCAGTGGAGAAACCCTGCTTTGTGTCTTTTGCTTACCTGTTCTTCTGTTGCCCTAAATGTCAGGAAGGTCTTTGCCTCTGGCCACCCCTTTGTGAAGCCTGAAGAAAACAGTTTTCAAATGAAAATGAATGGGCATCACCTGTGGCTCTTTGCTTAATTGCTTTGTAAAAGGATGTGTCTGAATCAGCCTCTTGGTTCTGTGTGAGGTTGTGGCTTAGATTCTCAGCACCTGATGCATCAAAAGATAGATTCCATGTGTGCATTCAAAACAGAAATGGCAAATGAGTCTCTTGCCTTCCTCTATTAGATTCCTGACCTTCATCAAGTAAGAATCAGGATCCTTTAGTTCAAAAGTGTTCTTTGAACCCCTGCAGAAGTGCTTGGGTTTTCTGATGACTCCAAATCACATAAAGAATCTATACCTGACAGTCAGTAGGCCTCAAATTGGAAAAGCATGACAGTATTAACGCCATGCCTATTTGATCAGTTCTGGTTCACAGGAAGGGTGTGTAGGCCACCCTGACTTTCGGCAAATGAGGGGAAAGGGAGCTTATTTTGGACAGTGTCTTGGTCTGCGCCCCTCATGGAAACTTCTAGCCAGAGGTTATGATTAGTGTCTATATGGAAGAACATGAGGGCCATGTGAGAGTGTTTTGGTTTTCATTGTTGTCATTTGTGTGGCGGTGGGAAAAGATGACTGCGTCCACCTGGGTTTCAACTCTTGTGGGATTCCCCTTGGAGACTGAGTTCTGAAACTGACCTTAGAGAAGTATTGCCATGAATTGTGTTGGAATTTTCGGAGGCCACGCATGAGAGTCACCCTTGGAAACTGAGATCTAGGCCCAGGGTGGCTTTCCACAGAGCACTGGGAATCTCAGCGAGGATATCACTTGATTATATTCTGAAAGACTTGGCAGCAATAGTTGAGAGTCAAAACACACATGGACCTCACATTGTAGACCTCAATGTGGCTGGCTTTATGTGACCTTGGGCCACTCTTTCAGAAGACTTGCCTGTGAGAGTTCTCTAGAGCTTCCATTGAAATGAGATTCCTCAATATTTAATGGTTCCTGAATGAATTGAAACCCACAGTAACTCCAACTTCATCCTTGAAAAATGGCTAGAAAATACCATGAAATTTTTGAAATTTCCATGACCAGCTGGCACTGGAAAACCATTTGATGTCCTGTTGCTTATCATGAGTATACAAGACAGTGCCTGGTTTGACTGAGTTTCATGATAATGGTGTAGAAAAGATATGCCAGTAAGTTGGAGCCTGCTGAGTAGTGGGCCAAGAGCAGTAGAGTGTAGGTGTGTGAAAAAACATCTGTGGTGGGGCCACGTGGATCTGCCATTGGCTTATAAATGGTTTGTGACTGACATGGTGCAGCTAGCAGACCTTTGGATGTAAAGGCATCTTGTTGTATGGAGAGGTTTCAGGGCAATGTTCAGAATCATGTTGCTATGGTCAAGGGGGCAACTATGTGTGATAGAAGCCTTCTTGGTACATTCTCCTGCCGATCCTGACCACCACACATGACAGAACTCCCTGCAGCACTGTATCACAGTTAAACTCCTTTATTTCATAAAGTAAATACCAAACTTTCAGTGCAGCATCAAATAACATGATTAAATGTGAAGGATGATCAAATGGCTTCACAGTCCACATGGGGAGACACTTAGCCCCCAGTAGCCCCAGTTTGCCTACAAAGAGAGAATTCAGTACTGCTGCCTCGTGTTCATAGGAAAATAAAAAAAAAAAAAAAAACATGTCGTCCAGGTCACATAGATGCAGACTCAGCTTTGATGGTCTCACTACAAAGGAAGCTAAAGCTCCTGACAACAACATATATTTCAAGTGCCCAACCTCAGAGGCATTTTCTCAAGAAGTCTTAAGGCCGACACAGCTCCATGTTTGTGGTATTTACCCTGTCCCTTACTTTTGGAAACTCCTCTACCACCTTCAAGGTTGTGAACTCCTGAGCATTTTCCATTCCAGATATTTATTATGAACTCAAACAACAACAAGTGCTGGCGAGGATGTGGAGAAAAGGGTACACTTGTACATTGCTGGTGGGACTGCAAATTGGTGCAGCCAAATTGGAAAGCAGTATGGAGATTTCTTGTAGAGGTGGGAATGGAACCACCATTTGACCCAGGTATTCCCCTTCTCAGTCTATTCCCTAAAGACCTAAAAAAAATGCTACAGGGACACTGCTACATTGATGTTCATAGCAGCACAATTTACAATAGCAAGACTGTGGAACCAACCTAGATGCACTTCCATAGATGAATGGATAAAAAATGAGGCATTTATACACAATGGAGTATTACTCTGCATTAAAAAATGACAAAATTTTTACAGAGAAATGGATGGCATTAGAGCAGATTATGCTAAGTGAAGCTAGCCAATCCCTAAAACCAAATGCCAAATGTCTTTTTGATATAAAGAGATTAACTAAGAACAGAGTAGGGACGAATAGAATGAGAAGAAAATTAACATTAAACAGGGATGAGAGGAGGAAGGGAAAGGGAGAGAGAAGGGAAATTGCATGGACATAAAAGGAGACCCTCAGGGTTATACAAAATTACATACAAGAGGAGGTGAGGGAAAGGAAAAAATTATACAAGGGGGAGAAATGAATTACAGTAAAGAGGTAGAGAGAGAAGAGGAGAGGGGAGGTAAGGGGAGGGGGATAGTAGAGGTTAGGAAAGGCAGCAGAATACGACAGACACTAGTATGGCAATATGTAAATCAATGGATGTGTAACTGATGTGATTCTGCAATCTGTTTATGGGGTAAAAATGGGAGTTCATAACCCACTTGAATCACAGTGTGGAATATGATATATCAAGAACTATGTAATGTTTTGAACAAGCATAAATAAAAATTAAAAAAAAGAAAACTAACTTTGGTGAATGGTGCAAAGAAATCCTAATATTTCTACAGTAACTGACACAGTTTAACATCAATGCGAGAAGATTCCTGTGGGACATGATGTGTATTTTGATGTTCATTTTTATTCAGCACTGGTACATTACTATTTCTTCAGTTTATTCACATCATATTATAATATTTCATCCACAAGTAAGGAAATTTATCGTCATTTTTTTCAATTTCAATCACTTCCTGCTTCAGAACTCATGAATTCCTCGGTGTTCCTTGACTGGCATTTTCATGAGACTTCTTTCCAAACACATTATTTTCGATTTCCATAATCACATTTCAAGCAAAACTCACACAAACTTCATGATAAATCGTACCCTAATATTAACATTAGGTGTATAACTGGTTGTCATGAATGATTGCATATCAATATAAGATTTCTTATATATTTTCAGATATCAATTCAATCCATTATTTAAAGTGGAACAAGTTGTATTATTTATTGAAATTAAGGTCTATTCATGCATTATCTGTATATTCATAAAAACAGGGTACACCTCTTTTTACCCCCAATGCTAATTTATACGTTTTCAAAATACTGCTCCTAGAAATGGTGGAAGAAAAAATCATGTCATCTGATCTACATATACATTTTATCACAGTAATATTCTGGAAACAAAATGCAAAGGTCCCACTTAGGATTGTACCAAAGCCTAAATGTAAAGTGAACATGGATTACTAACAATATCCATGTCCATGTTGCCTAATGCTCTCAAATGTCAATCCTATTGGTGACCTACATATTTGTTTCTTCCTAAGATTAGATATTCAATCTCAACCTTGTTGAAAATGTCTTATTCTATCACTCACTTTATACTTTGCCTGATTTCCTAATGTCTCTATTGATATCTGCTTTTCTACAAATTTTCCCCAGTTCATCATTGTGTCTGATTTCTTCATATGTGCTGACATTTATATTCACTCACTGCCCGAAAAAAATTGCTAAAGAACTTTTGTTACATATCCTATACTAACTCTACTTGCTAAACATAACGACTATCTTCTTTTTTTTTTAATTTTTTTTATTGGTTGTTCAAAACATTACAAAGCTCATGGCATATCATCTTCCATACATTTGATTCAAATGGGTTATCAGCTCCCATTTTTACCCCAAATACAAGTTGCAGAATCACATCGGTTACACATCCACATTTTTACATAATACCATATTAATAACTGCGACTATCTTCTTAATCCTACCGACAATCCCTTTTGACTGGATGTTCTCTTCAGCATTCAATCATCCAAGGTTCAAGTTCCTCTGCCATTGTATATCGATTTATTTGAGACATGTGTGCAGATAGTAATTCAAAGCTAAATATCCCAATCAATTGCCCAATGCCCTTCTGGGATTCAAATCTTACTTTAATTTCTGTTTTCATACATATGATTAACCTCGATATTCTTATAAATATCACAGGTTCCCAATACCATTATTAATCCAGCAGAATGATTCCTAACCCAAATCGAACATGAAATTAACCCTAACTATACACTGTTCACTCAATCTAACTTTACAGAAGAGCAGAGACAGATTGTTCTTACAATACAGGAATGTAGGGGATGCTCTACCTGTTAAGAACCTCAAAGGTCCATGCAGAAATGATCCCTGGAGAAGATGTAGGCAGCAATGAAGGACCTGAGAGACAAAAAGTCATTTTCCATGGCAAACAACCTGGTCAGGATGAAGGGTTTTGTCTGAATCAGAATCTATCTTCTTACTGTAGAGAAGATGGACCAAACCAGGCTTGTGTGGAGAGCTGTTCTCGGGTGCCTAAGGTTGATATACCATTCTAAGTTGTGAAAGTGCCAAAGGAAGTAGGGGCAGCCTCCATCTCATGGGACCCTTGGAAGCAACTGTTAGGACAAAGTGGTTGCCAAGGCAGTGACCTCATTCAGTTCTTAAAGGAAGTGACCTACCTCACTTCCTTGTTGATGGAACTTTCTGAACTTGGGACCAAGGAAACCAAGCACCAGAGCCAGTCCCAGTCCCAGTCCAAGTGGTCTCATTTGTTTGGAATCACCAAGGACAGAGTCAGTCTTCTTGGTACTGACTGACGTGTGGATGGCCAAATGCCAGGAAAGATATGAACACGGGCCTTTCCTGACTAAGCAGGTAGTGGCTCACCGCTGGCTCCTGACTGCTTTACAGAGTTGTACAAGGAGACCAGATCTGAGACAGGACAGACCATTACCGGGGAACATAGTATGGCAAACCTGTCAGAGGACACTCCGGATAATCACAGCCCTACTTGGGGGAAGGAGGTGTCTTTTTGAGTGTGGGTGTGTGGTTTTGTCTCTGTTCTGAGAATAGGTAGGAAAGGAGGTTTCTTTGGTTTGCAGTGAACTGTTTCTAGTAAGTCGTTTTACAAGGTGAGTGTTTCTATGTCTGTGTATCCCACTGTGTCCGTGGTTGTATACATTAGAAAAGAGAATGCATCAATGCATGTGTCCCCTCTAGTAGAAAGCTTCCCAGCATTCATCCTGCCCAATTAATGAATGGAGTGTGGTTTCCATATCGATAGGCAACACCTACTACCTTATTAAGTCCCTGTTTTCTTTCTGAATTCTGACAACTCTTCAGAATAGGCTCTTGGTTTTGTGTCCAAGATATGTACCACCTCCAATCTCTGTCACATGGCCATGTACTGGATATCTGAAGGGAATGGCCAGGATCTCAGAAAACTCAGATATCAGTGTGACCAGGAAAGTCTCAGTGGAGAAACCCTGCTTTGGGCCTTTTGCTAACCTATTGTTCTGTTGCCTTGAATCTCAGGATGTCTTTGCCTCTGGGCACCCCTTTGGGAAGCCTGAGGAAAACATTTTTCAAATGGAAATGAAGGGCATCACCTGTGTCTCTTTGCTTAATTGCTTTGGAAAAAGATGTGTCTGAATCATCCTCTTGGCCCTGTGTGAGGCTGTGGCTTAGATTCTCAGCACCTGATGGATCAAAAGAAAGATCAAATGTGTGCATCCAAAACCAAAATGGCAAATATTCACTCATTTTGAATGAATTCTTTTACCTTCCTCTGTTAGGATCCTGACTTCCATCAAGTGAGAATAGGAATCCTTTCGGCCAAATGAGTTCTTCAAATCTCTGCAGAGGTGCTTGGATTTTCTCATGACTCAAATTCACATAAAGAATCTAAACCACAGAGTCAGAATGCCTCAAATTGAAAAAGCCAAGCAGTATTAATGGCAGGCCTATTTGATCATTCCTGGTTTACAGGAAGTGTGTCCAGGCCACCTTGATGTTAGACAAATGAGGGGAACAGGACCTTAATTTGGACACTGACTTGGGCTGTGGACCTCATTGAAAACTCCAGCCAGACGTTATAAGGAGTGTCTATATGGAAAAAGATGAGGACCATGTGGGAGTGTTTTGGTTTTAATTGTGGTCATTTGTGTGGCGGTTGGAAGAGATGACTGTTCCACTGGGCTTGAACTCTGGTGTGATTCCCCTTAGAGACTGAGTTCTTTAACTGACCTCAGAGAAGTATTGCCATGAATTGTGTTGGGATTTTAGGAGGCCACACATGAGAGTCGCCCTTGGAACCTGAGATCTAGGTCCAGGTTGGATTTCCACAGAACATTGGGAATTTCAGCCCGGATATAACATACAATTTTTCTTAAAGACTTGGCAGCCATATTTGAGTTTAAAACACACATGGACCTCATATTGTAGATCTCAATGGGCCTGGCTTCATGTGACATTTTGGCCACCCTTAGGGAAACCTTGCCTGTGAGAGTGCTCCAGAGCTTTCATTGAAATTAGCTTCTTCATCATTTAATGGTTCCTGAATTAATTGAATCCCTCAGAGCCTCAAACTTCATCCGTGAAAAATGGCTAGAAAATTACCATGAAATTTTTGATATTTTCATGATCAGCTGGCACTGGAAATACTTTGGATGTCCTGTTTCTGATCCTGAGTATACCAGACACTGCCTTGATTGACTTTGTTTCATGAAAATGGTGTAGAACAGATATGCCAGTAAGTTGGAGCCTGGTGAGTAGTGGGCCTAGAGCAGTGGTATGCAATTGTGTGATAAAACATCTGTGTTGCGGCCATGTGGATCAGCCATTGGCTTCCAAATGGCTTGTGACTGACATGGTGCAGCCAGCAGACCCATATATGTAAAGGCATCTTGTTATATGGAGAGGATTCACTGCAATGTTCAGAATCATGTTGCTATTCTCAAGGTGGCAATCTACATGGGATAGAACCTTGGTTGGTGCATTCTCCTGAAGACCCTGACTCACCACACCTTAAAGAACTCCCTCCACCACTCTGTCCCATTTTAACTCCTTGTATTTTTTGAAGCAAATACCAAACTCCCAGTGCAGTAGCGAGAAACACCACGAAAAGCGGAGGATGACCAATTGGCTTCACAGTCCACACTGAAAGACACTTAGACCCCAGTGTCCATAGTTTACCTACAAAGAGAGAATTCAGCACTGCTGCCTCATGTTCATTGGATAATAAGAAACCATGTCCTCCAAGTAACATAGATGCAGACCCAGCTTTCATGGTTTCTCTACAAAGGAACTAAATCTCCTCAGAACATCAAATACTTCAAGTGCCCACTCTTAGAGGCAGTTTCTCAAAAAGTATTTAGGCCAGCAGAGCTACATGTTTGTGGAATGTTTACCCTGTCCCTTACTTTTAGAATCTTCTCTACCACCTCCAAAGTTGTAAACTCCAGAGTATTTTCCATTCCAGATATATATTCACAGATTTTCTAACTCTTATCCTCTAATTGTGTCTTACTTGAGGAGAATGTAATGTCAAGGCATTGTTCTGGATGAAAGTGGGAAGATTTTTGTGTAGCACATATTTGCATACACATTGGATTCAATTTCCTATTTTCCATTAGAAATGCTGAATCCCTGAAACTAACATATACCCTATTAGACTCTGACTACTAATCCTAATATGATGGAGAAAAATAACACAAACATAATAGAAATACAAGCAGTTTAGATGAGGTATATTTTATAGTTGGAGTTGCCTTTTGCATGGTATAGTGTAGCAGTTATAAATCTAGTCAATTATTTGTTGAAATAGTTCTCGATGCGTTTTTAAAGTTAACAAATAAGTGAATTCCTGTCCCCCTTTCTCTGTAGCCTATTCAGCACACGTATTTTTATATGCACATATAGAATCCTACCTGGTACCACACGTACATTCTTGTGAGGTGGCTGACTTGGCAGATACAAATTGGAAGAAGAGATCACTCCTCCTAAACGCTGCTTGAACTGGTAATTCAAATGTGAGTGAGCTTCCTAGTTGAACAACATTATACATAAATCCATGTTCAGTAAAATGAATATATTTGGATCTGTGGATGATATACATTTCATGGTGAATTTCGTTTGGCATATATATTGCAATTTTTAATGTCTGTCTCTGTGTGTGTATATAAATATATATATAGATACACTCTCAGGAGTATTCAAAATATGAAATATGTGTCTTATTACACACTTCCTAAATTCATTCATATTTATGTTGTGGATTCATAATCAACTTTTCACAAGATTATTCTCAGAAATATTCATCCACCTGAAATACGTATTTGTTTCTTAGTACTGTTTCCACACCAGATATGCATTCACGGATTTTCAAACTCTTCTACCCTAATTGTGTCTTACTTGAGGTGAAGGTAATGTAAAGGCATTGTTCTGGATGAGAGTGGGAAGATAATTGTGTAGCATATATTTTTATACACATTGGATTCATTTTCCTATATACCATTGAAAATACTGAATCCTGACAATAACCCATACCCTACTATACTCTGTCTACTAATCCAAATGATGGAGAAAAACAACCCAAACAGAATAGAAATACAAGCAGTTCAGAGGAGGCGTGGGGTATAGTTGGACTTGCCTTTTTCATGATAAATGGTAGGTGTTATAAATCTAGTCAATTTTTAATTGAAATAGTTCTCCATGTGTTGTTAAAGTTAACAAATATGTAAATGCCTGTCTGCCTTTCTCTGTAGCCTATTCAGCACATGTATTTTTATATGCTTTATAGAATCCTACCTGGTATCACACGTTCATTTTTGTGAGGTGACTGACTTGGCAGATACAAGTTGTGAGAAGAGATCACTACTCTAAACGCTGTTGGAACTGAAAATTCAAACTATGTGTGAGCTTCCTAGTAGAACAACATTATACATAAATCCTTGTTCAGTAAAATAAATATTTTTGCATCTGTGGATGCTATATATTTTATGATGAACTTCGATTGGCGTATATATTCCTACATTTTAATGTCTGTGTGTGTGTTTTGTGTGTGTGTGTGTATATATATATATATATATATATATATATACACACATATATATGTATATACACATATATATAATTATGAATATATATATATATATATATATATATATATATATATATATATACTGTCCTGATTTTTAAAATATGAAATGTATGTATCTTAAATACACTCCCTAAATTCATTCATGTTCAAAAATGTGGATTTATAATAAACTTTTCACAAAATTATTCTCAGAAATATTCATCCTCCTGAAATACACATTTGTTTCATAGTTCTGAAAACTAACTTCAGTAAATGGTGCTTACAAATCCTAATATTTGTACAGGAACTAACCCAGATTAACATCAATCAAGTAGATTCGTGTGGGACATGATGTGTATTCTGACGTTTATTTTCATTCAACACTGGTACATTACTATTTCTTCAATTTTTACAAATCATAGGATATATATATTTCATCCACAAGTTCACAAATTTATGCGCATTTGTTTCACAATCACTTCCTGCTTCATAAAACATGTATTCCTCCAGGTTTCTTGACTGGTCTTTTCATGAGACTTCTTTCCAAACACATTATTTTAGATTTCCATAATCACTTTTGAAGCAAAACTCACACACCCTTCATGACAAACCATAACCTTAATGTGGCCATTAGATATATAACTGGTTGGAATGAATGTTTGTATGTCAATATAAGATTTCTTGTATTTTTTCACATATAATTTCAATCCATTATTTAAAGTCGGAACCAGATATATTATTTATTCAAAGTATGGTCTATTCATGCATTATCTCTATATGCACAGACAAAGGGTACACCTCTTTTTACCCCCATTACTAATTTATACGTCTTGAATATGTTGCTGCCAGAAATGGTGGAAAAATAGTCATGTCACCTGATCTACATATACGTTTTATCACAGTAATATTCTGGACAAAAAAAGCAAAGGTCACACTTAAGATTGTAGCAAAGACTAAATGAAAAGTGAGCATGGATTACTAAACATCCATGTCCAGGTTGCCTAATGCTGTCAAATGTCAATCCTATTGGTCACTACACATTTGTTTCTTTCTAAGATTATATATTCAAACTCAACCCTGTTGAAAATATCTCATCCTATCACTCACTTTATACTTTGCCTGATTTTGTAATGTCTCTATTGATATCAGCTTTCCTAACTATTTTCCCCAGTTCATCATTGTGACTGTCTCTTCACTTGTGCTGACATTAACATTCACTGTCTACCAGAAACCCTATTGCTAAACAACATTTGGTCCAAATCCTATACTCACTCTTCTTTCTAAACCTACCGAGAATCTTCCGAATCCTACCAACTATCCCTTTTGACTGGAAGTTCTCTTCTACATTTAATCATCCATGGCACAAGGACCTAAGCCATTGTATATCGATTTACCTGACACATCAGTGCAGAACATAATTCAAAGCTACGTATCCCAGTCAAGGGCCCAATGCCCTTTTGGGCTTCAAATCTTAGCTAGATTTCTGTTTTCATACTTATAATTCACCTATATATTCTTGTAAATATCGCAGTTTCCCAATACCATTATTCATCCCGCAAAAAGATTCCTAATCCAAATCGAACCTGTTAGTTAACCTAACCATACACTGTTCAGTCAATTTAACTTTACAGAAGAGCAGGGATAGAGTTGTTTTACAATACAGGAATATAGGGGATCTTCCACATGCTGAGAAACTCAAAGGTCCATGCAGAAATGATTCCTGGAGAAGTTGTAAGCAGCTATGGAGGACCTAAGAGAGCAAAATTCATCCTCCATGGCAAACAACCTGGTCAGGATGAAGGGTTGTGTCTGAAACAGCTTCTCTCTTCTTAATGTCGAGAAGATGGACCAAACCAGGCCTGTGTGGAGAGCTGTTCCCAGGTGCCAATGGTTGATATACCATTCTAACTTGTGAAAGTGTCACAGGAGGTAGGGGCAGCCACCATCTCATGGGACCCTTGAAAGCAATTGTTAGGACAAAGTGGTTGCCACGGCAGTAACCTCATTCAGTTCCTGAATGAGGTGACTTACCTCTCTTCCTTGATGACGGATCTCTCTGAACTTGGGATCCAGGAAGCCAGGCACCCAGAGTCAGTCCCAGTTTCTTGCCCAGTGGGCTCAGTTGTTTGGAATAACCAAGGACAGAGTAAGTCTTCCTTGGTACCTACTGATGTGAGGATTGCCAAATGCCAAGAGAGCTCTAAAAAGGGGAATTTCATGAGAAAGCAGGTAGTGGCTCACCACTGGCTCCTGAAAACTTCACAGTGTTGGCCAAGGTGACCAGATCTGAGAAGGACAGGCCATTTCAAGGAAACATAGTATGGCCCATCATTCAGAGTACATTCCAATTAGTCACAGACCTACTTGAATAAAGGAGGTGTCGTTGTGGGTGTGATTGTGATTTTGTGGTTATGTCTCATGTTCTGAGAATAGGTAAGAAAGGCGGTTTGTTTGCTTTAGAGTGGACTGTTTATAGTAAGTCATTTGACAAGGTGATTGTTTGTATGCCTGTGTATCCCACTGTGTCCGTGGTTGTAGACATTATAAAAGATAATGCATCAATGGATGTGTCCTGTCTAGTAGAAAGCATGCCAACATTCATCCTGCCCAATTTATGAGTGGACTGCAGGTTGCTTTAGGGACGGGCAACACCTACTATCTTCCGAAGTTCCTGTTTTCTTCCTGAATTCTGGCCACTCTCCAGAGTAGGCTCATGGTTTTGTGTCCAAGATATGTACCACCTCCAAGCTCTGTGACATTGCCATATACTGGATAGCTGAAGGGAATAGCAAGCATCTCAGAAAACTCAGATATCAGTGTGACAAAGAAAGTCTCAGTAGAGAAACCCTGCTTTGGGCCTTTTGCTTACCTATTTTTCTGTTGCTCTGAGAGTCAGGAAGGTCTCTGCCTCAGGCCACCAATTTGTGAAGCCTGAAGAAAACTGTTTTCAAATGGAAATGAATGGGCATCACCTGTGTATCTTTGCTTAATTGCTTTGGAAAGGGATGTGTCTGAATCAGCCACTTGGCCCTGTGTGAGGCAGTGGCTTAGATTCTCAGCACCTGATGGAACTAAAGAAAGATCCCATGTGTGCTTCCGAAACCAAAATGGCAAAAATATCAGTAATTGTGTATGAAGTATCTTGCCTTACTCTGATAGGTTTCTGATCTCCATCAAATGAGACTAGGGATCCTTTGGGTCAAATGAGTTCTTCAAAGCCCTGCAGAGGCTAGCCCATATGAACTTGGGTTTTTTCATTACTTTAAATCACATTAAGAATCTATACCTGACAGTCAGTAGGCCTCAAATTGGAGAAGCAGAGCAGTATTAAGGCCAGGCTTATTTTATCACTCCTGGTTCACAGGAATGGTGTCCAGGCCCAGCTGACTTTAAGCAAATAAGGGATAAGGAAGCTTGTTTTGGATACTGTCTTGTGCTGCGCCCCTCATGGAAACCTCCAGCCAGAGGTTATAATGAGTGTCTATATGGAAGAAGGTGAGGACCATGTGGGAGTGTTTTGGTTTTAATTGTGTTCATTTGTGTAGTGGTTGGAAGAAATGACTGGATCCACCAGGGCTAGAACTTTGGTATGATTCACCTTAGAGACTGAGTTCTGGAACTGACCTCAGAGAAGTATTGTCATGAATTGTGTTGCGATTTTAGAAGGCCACGCATGAGAGTCGCCATTTCAAACTGAAATCTAGGCCAAGGGTGGCTTTCGACTGATCACTTGGAATCTCAGCCAGGATATCACATGATTTTATTATGAAAGACTTGACAGGCATAGTTGAGAGTCAAAACACACATGGACCTCACATTGTAGACCTCAATGGGCTGAGCTTCATGTGACTATTTGGCTACTCTTTGGGAAGCCTTGCCTTTGAGAGTTCTCCAGAGCATTCATTGAAATGAGGTTCCTCAACATTAAATGATTCCTGAATGAATTGAAACCCACAGTTTCTCCAACTTCATCCTTGAAAAGTGGCTAGATAAATACCCTGAAATTTTTGAAACTCCCATGACCAGGTGGCACTGGAGAACCTTTGGATCTCCTGTTGCTGATCATGAGTGTACCAGACAGTGCCTTGATTGACTGGATTTCATGATAATGGTGAAGAACAGAGATGCCAGTAAGTTGAGAATGCTGAGTAGTGGGCCCAGAGCAGTGGTGTGCAGGTGTGTGATAAAATATCTGAGGTGGGGCCATGTGGATTTCCAATTGACTTCCAAATGCATTTTGGCTGCCATGGTGCATCCAGCAGAACCTTACATGTAAAGGCATCTTATTATATGGAGAGGTTTCAAGGCAATGTTCAGAATCAGGTTGGTATGGTCAAGGAAAAAGCTGTGTGAAATAGAAGCCTGGTTGGTGCATTCTCCTGCAGTTCCTGACCCACCACACGTGAAAGAACTCCCTCCAGCACTGTGTCCCAGTTGAACTCCTTGTATTTCGTGAAGCAAATACCAAACTCCCAGTGCAGCACCAAGAAACACCACAAAAATGGAGGATGATCAAATGGCTTCACAGTCCACACGGGGAGACACTTAGCCCCCAGTGGCCACAGTTTACCTACCAAGAGAGAATTCAGCACTGCTGCCTCATGTTCATTGGAAAATAAGAAACCATGCTCTCCATTCGCATAGATGCAGACCCAGCTTTGATGGTCTCAATAAAAAAGAAGCTAAACCTTCTGACAACAAAATATATTTAAAGTACCCAACCTCAGAGGCAGTTTCTCAAGAAGTCTTTAGGCCGGCAGAGCTCTATGTTTGTGGAGTGTTTACCTCTTAGACCAGGATGTAAGAAAAGAACACTGACTCCAGTTAAAATCAAATTAAAGTAAGCTTATTATTTCCACTGGCTGGGCTGCCTCTCCCTCCAAAGATTGCGGGAGCAAGAGAGCAACCCCACCTTTACTACAGCCCAGGTTTGCAGCCCAGAAAGTTACACAAAAATGGGGTAACAGATAACAGAACTCTGACAAGCATCACACTAATGGGAGTTTACATTTTTTTTTTTTTTGCTAGCCCCAACATCAAAATTTATGAGGACCATTAGAGCCTCAGAGAGGGTCATTGTCTGGCCACAGAAGGCCAATATTTATGAGGTGTGACAAAGTTTCAGAGAGGGCTGCTATCTGGTCAGAGAGCCATGCACGGGTGAGTTTAAGGCACGGGCAGTCATTCCAAGCAGGTTCAGAATTTGCAGTAATTTACAGTAAAGCCAAAATGATTTTTTCATGGTTTTGTTGCAAGATGGCTCCCAATTTTAATAAAAGATAAGGTTGGGTCTATCATTCCCCCCTTTTCTTATGTGTCCCTTTGTAATCCTTGATAGGTTAGTGGAAAAGCACTGAGGAAATTTTAATCCCTCAGTTAACAGTCTCCAAATTTTTAGAACTCACCGAAAACCAGTCTCCCTGATATTACCTGACTTAATTAATTACTTATATTGATAGTCTATTTATTTTGGGCTCCATTGGTGTAAGTGGAGAGTCGTCTCTCATTTTGCCTTCTTCTCAGCTGAGAGAGGGTGACATGAGTGTGCATGGCGTGAGAGACATGAGTTGCCTTTTTGAAGTCAGTTGAGGAATATGAGTTGCCTTTTAGAAGTCAGTTCTTTTTGAAGTCTTGTTGAGGAAGAACAGGTTGTAAAGTCATCTGGGGATGGGTTCTTCTATGAGAGAAACAAAAAACATGAGTATTGAATAAATGTTGCAGTAGCTGGATCATGTCACTGTATGAAGTACCCTCACCAGTCTTTAATATCCCCAATTATCAGGACTGTCAACTTAATATTTAACTTTAAGTGTTACAGTTGTCCCTCCCAATAATATACAGTTTAATAATTTAATGTCATCTGATTTTGCATAATCCTTTCAGTAGTATGACCTCTGTGTCTAATAGAGAAACATTTAATTCTGTTACTCAGGGCTGGATAATCGTACTAGCAAACACCAAGCCTAACTGTAGGTTAGGAATATCTGTAGGCCTTAAACTAAAAACTTCTGCCTCTGGCAGCTCCTCTTGATAGTATTTGTAGCCAACAGTTTTACTTATTTTGGGAGGCTAACATAAAGTGTATACCTTAAAATATTATTATTATTATTATTATTATTATTATTATTATTATTATTATTTAAAATGCCCAGGAATGGCTGTATTTTGGTTTTAACTGTCTTTGCTAAGTGTTTAAGATGAAGCAGTCAAATGACTTTTGTTTCTATCTATTGTTAGCAGTCAGCTGAGCTTTTATGGGAGTCATTCCTTGGGAAACTTGAGAGCAGCTTCTCAGTTCTGCTAGTGCAATTTGAGCTAGGTGGGTTCAGGTCTTGCTTGACCATGTGGCTTCCCTCAGAAGCATCAGGGATGTCTCCCTTTCCTGATGACTCTCCTCTTTGTAGCAAATGCACTGATTGGCTTTCTGTTCTCCAGTGGTCTCATTAATCTCCCTGATCGGGAGGTTATGTGGCCCAGAGTTGCAAAGCTCATAGAGAAGTCCCCTGTTCCCTGGATTCAGACTGACTCAAAGGGCAAGAGTCAAATATTGTTTTTTTTTTGGCCCTTTTCATTTAACTTTAATTTTCAATCCTAATCTGAAACAACCAGCAAATAAATTTTAACAGCCATATATTAAGAGTACTGCACTTTAATGTCTATAAGTTTATAATTATTTATATTTTATTAATTGGGATCTTATTATTCTGTCTGTCTTGTAGTTGATGACTTATTTTCTTAAATTAACCCATGTTGTGTTCTTAAAGCAACACTTCTGTAAAACACCAACAGGGAATCTTTAGATCACTTAAAAAGAAATTAAAAAATAAAATTTTTTAACAAGAGTAAAAATACTTAGTTCATGTAATAGCTACCCTGAATTTTTTGGTGAGTTATATTTTATATCACCTTTTTGAGATCCTAGTAATCTTGACAGAAAAAAAAAATTTGAACATAACTTTAAATGAAATAAAATCTGACCTACTGCTTTCGTAGTCATTCTCACATGTAGTAAGATGGGACAAAGAGTCTTATCTCAGGTAAGCAGGGCTCCTTATAAATCTTAAATGCTTTAGTTCTCAAGCTGATCTTTTTTTTAAATATCATTTTACAAAGTTTACATAAATTGTTTGAGGTCACATGAACATTAGCTCACACCATATGATATCACATTTAAAACATGAATTAAAGTACGGCTGAAAGATTTTAACCTTTACATAGATTAGGGTCTCATTAACTTAAAAATACATTTAAATTGTTCCACAATGTAAAATGTAACATAAAACTTTACATATATTATTGATAACAGGTAAATAAATCCCCAATATATATTTTATTTACCATACAACTTCAGAACACCTGCTTGATATAATGCTCTTTTAAAGTTTCTACCTTATAGAGTTGTATAACTGGAAAATATGAGCACATTAATAGCATCACAATTGCATTGAAGTTTCTACATTAACCAAGTTTAGCTTTTAAAGAAATGGCAGTACAGTGCTCTAAAATAACAGTTCTTATTTAAACATTTGTTTAATTTTTATGGTTGCTTGCTCTAGAAAATTTAAATCTTAATAAACTTAATGTTATGGGTAAACTTATGTTTAAGAAATTTTTGTCTCTTTTACACATGACTGATTTTTACAATCTTATACAGACTTTAGTACAAACTTATACAGACCTTAGTATATCAATCAGATATCAAACAAAAGTACTCATGAATGAGTAATCCCATATCAAATTTACTTTACTTATTTATCAAAATATTAGACAAATTTTTTGAACACTGTAAACCATTTTTTTGATTGAAAGAAAAGTCCTGGAACAAAGGCATATTAGACCTTTTGTAGACATTAATAGTTTATTAGATTTTTGAACACCTAGAAAAACTTGTAAGCTTAAATTTAAAGACATTTATATTTATCTGTTTACCCAATTTAAATTGAAACATTTAAATCACGTGAATTAAAGATCTTTGGATCCACTTTTTAAAATTGTTTTTATGAGTTATTTTTAATATGAGTGCTCATTATATAAGTTAATTTGTGTATCATATATATGATATATGGATATATATATATATATATATATATATATATATATATATATATATAGACATACAACACATAACAAATTGTGCACACATAATAAAAGTGAAGGCCTTGTAGCTTTTCACAGGTGAAATCTCCATTGCAATGATTTAAAAATTCCACAGTTGGTCAAAGATATTACTGATCAGAAAAACATTAACCTAGGTCTGTAGGAGCAAAATCATGAGCTCAAAAAATAAATAAAGAACCTAAGGAAAAAATTATGAGTCCTAGAAAAATGACTGGCCAGTAATTGGTAAATACCATACAATTTACCTTTTTTTTCCCTTAGGCCTCAAATAAGTCTCCTACTAAGCTTACAGGCTTCTTTCATTTGCATTTCAAAATAAGTCCTGGCTGAGGTCTGGAAGAAGAAGGAAAAAAGGCTATTCTGAGCAGAAACCTTAGGCCTAAGGTATTTTAACCATAATTTTCATGTTAGGATGTTGAAAATTATGATACAAGTTTAAGATACAATTCACAAAATTTTATATCTTTACAAGTTGTTTTGTCAACAGATATCATACTATGATTTAGTATCCTTGTCCAAATTAATGCACTGGTACACACAGTGACATTTTCCCAGGCTACCTAATTTAAAATTGGTGAAAAAAAGACTGAATGATTGGGAAGTTACTTGCCAACTTGGAAGTAGAGTTCTTTATTTTCCATCGTAAGTATTTAAGTTCTCTGGCATGAATTATCTGAAACCATGAACTAAACAAATACCTAAACCCGACTTTTAACTGCAAGATTGTGGAATGCTTCAAAAACCCATTCAGATACCAGATTGGTACAATGAAACATCATCATTTAGACACACATTCAGCTAAGATCATTTCCAAGAAACAATTTATAATATTAACACATTATTGCACATGTCTTAAAGGGCTAGAAAAAAGGCACAAGACAGACAGAAATGAACTCCAGACAATGGCTGACAGACAGAACCCTTTAAAACAGAGCAAATAAGAGAAAAATCTCCTTCTCCAGTGGCACCACAGATGTCCCCACAAGGGGACCAAATGTTTTCACAGAGGAGCTACCTGAAATATAAAATAAAGTGTCTCCATGGCGACTTTACTGCATTTAGTGTCCCCTTTTTGTTTTTCTCTTTTTTTAAGAAGACAGAGGTGGCATTATCCTTGCAGTGCAGGGAACGAAGGAGGGAATTCCCTGAAGCAACAGGGCTTCGGCAGATACTGGGAGATACTCAGTTCTTCATTCCCCAGCAGGCATTACCATCTGCACTGGGTGTGCTCCAGGCAGCCAGCTAGGGCCTTCTCTCATTCTGCTTAACAAATGGTGGTAAAGTTCATCACAGTTCCTTAAAACACAGTCCAAAGGGGTGTCAGGCTTACTTGCTTTGTTACCCATTTTCACGTTCAATATCCTTAAGATTTTATCACAGAAATCACAAAAAAAAACGCACAAAAACAAACAAACAAAAAACATATAGAACACAGAACAAAACACACACACACACACAAAAAAAAAAAAAAAAAACAGAATCCCGGTGCCAAAACAGAAAAACAGATGAGCAATTCAACGTCTTGCTAAAGCTCTGGGGTAGGAGCGCATGCGTGTCCCTCGGCACCTCTCTAACCTTCCAGAGGAATTCCCTACAGAACGGAACAGAGGACAGAACGATTCTCATTACTATCCTGGACAGGAGTGAATGTGAGCCTCCCCAGGCCACCTCTCTGTCATTAGAAGAGATCTCCCTTAACCAGATATAAGATGTTATCAAGGTGCCACTTACCTATGGAGGCCTCCTCCACCAGGTACTTGCTAATAGTTTCAGTGCGGTGGTTCACTGCAGTGCTCCCCAGACCGACGGCTCACTCCAAGGCCTTGGAACATCTCAAGTTGTGCACCCCCTAGAGTGGCTCCCCAGCCCGTAGCCCTGGAGGGAAGGCCAGCTTCAGAATTTTCAGCAGTCTGGTCTTGTGATCTGGTCGGGCAGGGTCATCTCACTGGGGAACTCCAAAATGTTGGAATAGGATGCAAGAAAAGACCAGTGACTCCAATTAAAATCAAATTAAGGCAGGCTTATTATTAAAACTGGCCAGGCTGCCTCTCCCTCCAAAAATGGCGGGAACAAGACAGCAACACCACCTTTCCTACAGCCCAGCTATATAGCCCAGAAAGTTACACAAAAAGGGGGTTACAGATAACAGAACTTTGAAAGCATCACACTGATGGTAGTTTACATTTTTTTTGCTGGCCCCAACATCAGAAATTATGAGGACCATTAGAGACTCAGAGAGGGTCGTTGTCTGGCCTGGGAAGGCCAATATTTATTAGGTGTCACTAATGTTTCAGAGAGCACTGTTATCTGGTCAGAGAGCCAGGCATGGATGAGTTCAAGGCACGGACAGGCATTCCAAGCAGGTTCAGAATTTGCAGTAATTTATAGTAAAGCCCAAATTATCTTTTCATGGCTTTCTGGCAAGATGGCTCCCAATTCTAATAAAAGATCAGGTTGGGTCTATCAAGCCTGTCCTTTACTTTTGGAAACTCCTCTACAACCTGCAAGGTTGTGAACTCCTGACCATTTTACATTCCAGATATGTATTCACAGATTTTCTAACTCATGTCCTCCAACTGTGTCTTACTTGGGGTGAAGGTAATATGAAGGCATTGTTCTGGATGAGAGTGGGAAGATTTTTGTGTAGCACATATTTGCATACACATTTAGGAGATCACTCCTCCTAAACACTGATTTGGAACAGAAAATTCAATCTATGGGGGAGCTTCCTAGCTGAACAACATTATACATAAATACAAGTTCATTAAATAAATAGTTTTGGATCAGTGGATGATATATATTTCAAGATGGATTTAAATTGGCATATATATTGCTAGATTTTAATGTCCATGTGACTTTTGTGTTTATAATGTTTTGTGATTTATGTGGATCTATAATCAAATTTTCACAAGATTATTCTCAGAAATATTCATCCAACTTAAATACATACTTTTTTCCTAGTACTGAAAAGTAACTTCAGTGAATGGTGGATAAAAATCCTAATATTTCTACAGTAACTGACGCAGATTAACATCAATGCAATTAGATTCCTATGGGACATGATGTGTATTTTGATGTTCATTTTTATTCAACATTGGTACATTACTATTTCTGCAGTTTATGCACATTATATATAGTATGATATATAATGTTCAATCACTTCCTTCTTGAGAACACATGTATTCTTACAGGTTTCTTGACTATTCTTTTCATGAGACTTCTTTCCAAACACATTATTGTTGATTTCCATAATCACTTTTGAAACAAAACTCACACACCTTTCAGGATAAACCACAACCATAATATTACCATTAGATGTATAACTGGTTGCAGTGAATGATTGTATATCAATATGAGATTTCTTTTATATTTTCAGATATCAATTCAATCCATTATTTAAAGTAGAGCAAGTTATATTATTTACACACAGTATGGTTTATTCATGCATTATCTGCATATTCATAGACACAGGGTACACCTATTTGTACCCTCAATAGTAATTTATACATCTACAAAATATTGCTACAGAAATGGTGGAAGAAATACTCAAGTCACCTGATCTACATATACATTTTATCACAATAATATTCTGGACACAAAATGCAAAGGTCACACTTATGATTTTACCAAAGCCTAAATAAAAAGTGAGCATGGATTAATAAAAACATCCATGTCCTGGTTACCTAATGCTCTCAAAAGTCAATCCAATTTGTGACAACATATTAGTTTCTGCCTAAGGTTATATATTCAGACTCAAACCGTTGAAAATGTCTAAACAAATTACACACTTCATACTTTTACTGACTTCCTAATGTCTCTATTTATATCTGCTTTCCTACATATTTTCCCCAATTCGTCATTGTGACTGACTCTTTACATGTGCTCACATTTACATTCACTCTCTACCCGAAACCTTATTTGTAAAGAACTTTTGGTACAAATCCTATACTCATTCTTCTTTCTAAACCTACTGACTATCTTGCTAATCCTACAGACTATCCCTTTTTTATTAGATATTCTGTATGTTATTCAATCATCTAGTGTATACGATCCTATTTCTTTGTATATCAATTTATCTGAGACATCTGTGCAGAATATAATTCAAAGCAAAGTATGCTACTCAAGGGCCCAAAGTCCTACTTGGCTTCAAGTCTTCCCTAGATTTCTGTTTCCATACTTATATTTCACCTATATATTCTTGTAAATATCTCAGGTTCCCAATACCATTATTCATCCAGCAGAATGATTCCTAACGCAAATAGAACATGATATTAACATTAACCATACACTGTTCCCTCAATCTAACTTTACGGCAGTGCAGGGATAGAGTTGGTCTTACAATCCAGGAATATAGGGGATCTTCCACCTGCTGAGAATCTCAAAGATCCATGCAGAAATTATCCCTGAAGAAGATATAGAATGCTATGAAGGACCTGAGAGAGCAAAAGTCATTTTACATGGCAAACAACCTGGTCAGGATGAAGAGATGTGTCTGAATAAGCCTCTCACATTTTAATGTAGACAAAATGGACCAAACCAACCCTGTGTGGAGATCTCTCTCCCAGTACCTATTGTTGATATACCATTCTAACTTGTGAAAGTGTCACAGGAAGTAGGGGCAGCCTCCATCTCATGGGACCTTAGGAAGAAACTGTTAGGACAAAGTGTTTTCCAAGGCTGTGAGCTCATTCAGTTCATGAAGGAAGTGACCTACCTCACTTCTTTGTGATGGAACTCTCTGAACTTGGGATCCCGGAAACCAGGCACCCAGGGTCAGGCCCAGTAACAGTCACAGAGATCTCACTTTTTTGGATTTATCATGGAAAGAGTCAGTCTTTCTTGGTACTTACAGATGTGAAGATGGTCAAATGCCAGAAAAAATCTGAAGAGGTGTCTTCAGTGAGAATGCAGGTAGTGGCGGCTCAAAGCTGGCTCCTGACAACTTCACAGAGTGGGCCAAGAAGTCCAGATTTGAGAACAGACAGGCCATTTCGAGTGAACAAAGAATGGCTCACCAGGCAGAGGACACTCCGGTTAGTAACAGACCTTCTTGGGGGAAGGAGGTGCATTTGTGGGAATGAGTGTGGGTTTGTGGTTTTGTCTCATGTTCTGAGAATAGGTAGGAAAGTTGGTTTGTTTGGTTTGGAGTGGACTGTTTCTATTAAGTCATTTGACAAGGCAAGTGTTTCTATGTCTGTGTATCCCACTGTGTCCGTGGGTGTAGACATTACAAAAGAAAATGCATCAATGGATGTGTCCTGTCTAGGAGAAAGCTTCCCAACATTCACGCTGCCCAATTTATAAAAGGACAGAGGGTTGCCTTATTTGTGGGCAAGACCTGAAATCTTCCTAAGTTCCTGTTTTCTTCCTGAATTCTGGCCACTCTCCAGAATAGGCTCATGATTTTGTGACCAAGATAGGTACCACCTCCAAGCTCTGTGACTTGGCCATGTACTGGATAGCTGAAGGGAATGGCGAGAATCTCAGAAAACTCAGATATCAATGTTACCAGGAAAGTCTCAGTGGAGAAACCCTGCTTTGGGACTTTTGCTTACCTATTGTTCTATAGCACTGAATGTCAGGAAGGTCTTTGCCTAAGGCCACTTCGTTGTGAAGCCTGAATAAAACAGTTCTCTAATGTAAATGAATGGGCATCACCTGTCCCTTTTTGAGTAATTGATTTCGAAAGGGATGTGTCTGAATCAGCCTGTTGGCCCTGTGTGAGGCTGTGGCTTAGATTCTCAGCACCTGATGGATCTAAAGAAAGATGCCATGTGTGCATCCAAAACCAAAATGGCCAAAAGAGTACTCATTATGGATGAAGTCTCTCGCCTTCCTCTGTAAGTTTCCTGACCTCCATAAGGTGAGAATAGGAATCCTTTGGGTCAAATGAGTTTTTCAAAGCCCTTCAGAGTCTAGCCCATTGGTGCTTGGGTTTTCTCATGACCCCAATCCACATGAAGAATCTAAACCCCACAGTCAGTAGGCCTCAAATTGGAGAAGTGGAACAGTAATAATGATAGGCCTATTTGATCACTCCTGGTTCAGAGGAAGGGTTTCCAGGCCACCCTGACTTTAGGCAAATGACGGGCAAGGGAGCTTATTTTGGACACTGTCTTGTCCAGCGCCCCTCATAGAAACCTCCAGCTAGAGGTTATGATGAGTGTCTATGTGGAAAAGATGAGGGCCATATGGGAGTGTTTTCGTTTAAATTTTGGTCATTTGTGTGGCGATTGGAAGAAATCACTGGGTCCACCTGGGCTTGAACTCTAGTGTGAATCCCTATAGAGACTGAATTCTGAAACTGACCTCAGAGAAGTATTGCCATGAGCTTTGTTGGGATTTTAGGAGCCCACGCATGAGAGTAGCCCTTATAAACTTAGATCAAGGCCACAGAGCACTGGGAATCTCAGCCAAGATAATCCATGATTTTCTTCTTAAAGTCTTGGCAGCCATAGCTGAGAGTCAAAACACACATGTACCTCACATTGTAGACTTCAATTGGACTGGCTTCATGTGACCTTTTGACAACTCTTTGGGAAGCCATGCCTATGAGAGTTCTCCAGAGTTTCATTGAAATGAGCTTCCTCAACATTTAATGGTTTTTGAAAACCACAGTTCCTCCAACTTCATCCTCAAAAAAATGGCTAGATAAACACCATGAAATTTTTGGAATTCCCATGACCAGGTGGCACTGGAGAATCTTTGGATGTCCTATTGCTAATCATGAGTGTATCAGACAGTGCCTTGACTGACTAGGTTTCTTGAAAATTGTGTAGAACAGAGATGCCAGTAAGTTGGAGCCTGCAAATTAGTGGGCCTAGAGCAGTGGTGTGAAGGTGTGTGATAAAATGTGTGGTGGGGCCATGTGGATCTGCCACTGGCTTCCAAATGGCTTGTGAATGACATGGTACAGCCAGCAGAACCTTCCATGTAAAGGCATCTTTTTGTATAGGGAGATTTCAAGGCAATGTTCAGAATCAGGTTGCTATGGACAAAGGGGCAACCCATGTGGGATAGAATCCTGGTTGGTGCATTCACATGCAGACCATGACCTCCACACGTGACAGAACTCCCTCCAGCACTGTGTCCCAGTTGATCTCCTTGTATTTCATGAAGAAAATACCAAAGTCCCAGTGCAGCAGCAAGAACCACCACGAAAAGTGGAGGAGGACCAAATGGCTTCACAGTTCACACGGTGAGTCACTTAGCTCCCAGTGGCCATAGTTTAACTACAAAGAGAGTATTCGCACTGCTGCCTCATGTTCATTGGAAAATTAGAAACAATGTCCTCCAGGTCACATAGATGCAGACCCAGCTTTGATGGTCTCACTAGAAAGTAAGCTAAAGCTACTGACAACAACATATATTTCAAGTGCCCAACCTCAGAGGCAGTTTATCAAGAAGTCTTTAGGCCAGCAGAACTCCATGTTTGTGGAGTGTTTACCATGTGCCTTACTTTTGGAAACTGCTCTACCACTTCCAAGTTTGTGAAATCCTGAGTACATTCCATTCCACATATGCATTCACAGATTTTCTAACTCTTCTCCTCTAATTGTGTCTTACTTGGGGCGAAGTTAATGTCAAGGCATTGTTGTGGATGAGAGTGGGAAGATTTTTGTGTAGCACATATATGCATACACATTGGATTCATTTTCCAATTTTCCATTCGAAATACTTAATCCCTGACACTAACTCATAAACTACTAGACTCTGACTGCTAATCCTAATATGATGGAGAAAACTAACCCAAACAGAATAGAAATACAAGCAGTTCAAAGGAGGCATGGTGTATATTTGGACTTGCCATTTGCATTATGAAGGGTAGGTGTTATAAATCTAGTTAATTTTTAATTGAAATAGTTCTCCTTGTGTTTTTAAAGTTAATAAATATATAAATTCCTGTCTCCCTTTCCCTGTAGACTATTCAGAACATGTATTTTTAAATGCACATATAGAATCCTACCTGGTATCACATGTACATTCTTGTGAGGTGGCTGACTTGGCAGATACAAATTATGAGAAGAGATCACTCCTCCTAAACCCTGTTGGATCTTAAAATTCAACCTATGGGTGAGCTTCCTAGTTGAACAACATTAAACATAAATCCATGTTCAGTAAAAGAAATATTTTTGCATCTGTGGATGATATATATTTCATGATAAATTTCGATTGGCATATATATTGGTAATTTAATGTCTCTGCATGTGTGTTTTTTGTATATATATACTCTCCAGATTTTTCAAAATATGAAATATATGTGTCTTATATACACTCCCTAAATTCATTCATGTTCATGTGTATGGATTTATAATCACGTAGTCACAAGATTATTCTCAGAAATATTCATCCACCTGAAATACATATTTGTTACCAGTACTGAAAACTAACTTTAGTTAACGTTGCATACAAATACTAAATTTGTACAGTAACTGACCCAGTTTAACATCAATGCAAGTAGATTACTATGGGACATGATGTGTATTTTGACATTAATTTTTATTCAACACTGCTACATTACTATTTCTTCAATTTATGCACATCATAAGATATATATTTCATCCACAAGTTAGCAAACTTATAGGCATTTGTTTCACTTTCAATAACTTCCTGCTTCAGAACACATGGATTCCTCCAGGTTTCTTGTCTGGTCTTTTCATGAGACTTCTTTCCAAACACATTATTTTCAACTTCCATAATCAATTTTGAAGGAAAACTCACACACTCTTCATGATAAATCATAATCCTAATATAACGTTTAGATGTTTTACTGGTTGGAATGAATGTATGTATATCAATATAAGATTTCCTTTATATTTTCAGATATCAATTGAATCCATTATTAAATTTGGAATCCATTTTATTATTTATTCACAGTATTGTCTATTCATGCATTATCTCTATATTCATATCACAGGGTACACCTATTTGTACCCCCAATAATAATTTGTACATTTCGACACAGAAGCAATGGTCACACTTATTATTTTACCAATGTAAATGTCAGGCGAGCATCGGAGGAAGAGACTACCAGGGACTGTCTAATGCAACAGCCAAAAGTTTATGGGGGTCCAACATGCTGGGGCTCAGAGCTCCCTTGAATAGAGCAGAGAGCCCTGAGAACAGCTTAAGCAGAGCTTATATACTTTCCTTGGAGAGGGCAGGGAGGGAAGATTATTGATGGGTCAGCGCGAGTGGGCAGTTTGCGTGCAAATGGGTGAGGGAGTACATTCTGCAGTTTTGCAGTTGGTACAGAACATTCAGGGAACAAGATTAGCGAACAGTTCTCAAGATATCAACAGTGTTTTGTTAAGCATACCGTAAAACTGGAAGTGACAATTACCTATTTTATTTACCTTTCATTCCCCACTTTCTTTTGGTTACATTAAATCATAATAGTGATCATTGAGGATGTCACATTTTATGTTTGCTAGTGTGGTATATTGATTTCTGATTACCATAAGTTTAACTTGTCCAATTTGAGCTTGGAGAAAGGAAACTACACGGTTGAGCAAACAGGGTCCTACAGTTAGCAATAATGTGAGGATTATTAATGGACAGGCCAGGGATGATAAAAGCATAGTTACCCAGGGGGACTCTGTGAACCAAGACTCAAACCACCCTTTTTGGGCCTCTCTCTCTTGTTGATGCTCTTCAATGCGTCTTCTTAATTTAATCATAGATTCTTTTACAACTCCAGTATGGTAGGCATAATAACAACATTCTTCCCTCAATGCAGGACAAAGGCCCCTTCTCTCATGAAGAGGAGGTCGAACCCTCGCCTGTTCTGTAAAACAACTTCAGAGAGAGAGGTTAAAGATTCTTGTAAAGCTGTGATGGTGGTTTTTTAATATCTTTAAGTTTTGGTGTATTGCTGCTTCTAATTGGGTCATTTGTTGTGTCCCATGGATTAGGGCAGTGGTTCCTGTGTCCTTCTCTGCAGCAACTACTATTCCTCATAGGATGGCTAAAGTGAAGGATACAGGTTGCCAGCGGAACCGGGTTGTATGCCCCCCTATTTGAAATTTAAATGATCCTGCCTCATGATAGAGCACTCGGGGAAACATCTGCACCATTACATAATTAATCACATCTGTTGATAATTTTATGAATAAACAATGTTTAAGTATATAGAATTATACTGTTGTAGGTATGGACAAGGCAAGGCACCTAAGATAGCACCAAAGATAGGGAAACAGTCCTATTTGGTTGCAACCGGATATAGAGGGCATTGCTTCTGTTGTAATCAATTAATCCCCTGAATCCCAAGTTTAGGTAGTTTCAGAATTTTGTACCCAACATGTAAGGGAAAAGACTCAGAAATTCACAGTCTGCAGAAGTTCACAAAAAGCAGTTTTTGGTTCTGTTTTTATTTTCCTCTTCTCTGGGAAAGATAACTTATTAAGGACACCTGGGAGGGGGAGAGCTTTTTTCTTCTCTTTTATTTTCTCCCTGCCAGCTGTTAGCATGGAGCCCAGTTGGTAACTTCTTTATCTTGGAAATGTAGCCATCTCTGGAAGCCTCAGCTCAAGGCCAGAGGCCTTGTTCACATATTTTGTGAAAAACTAGTAAGGGGGTGTCTAGCTTAGAAGGGCTCATTTTTCCAGCCAGTGGCCAAGTATAACAGAGCAACACGAAAAGAGGAAGTTTATCTACACTGAACTCTTTTATAAAGACTTTGTTGCTGAAAGTCCTAAAGTCAGCCACGATGAAGACTTCTGGAGAAGGCCATTTAAGATTTTTCTGTGGGCCTGGTACAGAGGGGAAGACGGGGAAGGCGGGGGGTGAGAGCAGTTCTGTGGTTCTGAGAATGAGGAAAAAGAGATATAAAAGAATAATGGGAAAAGGGTTTGGGATTTTCCTGGCAACAAAACTTGAGCAGTAGAACAGGTAGAGCAGATGGGAAGACGGGAATGAGTATCTAAAAAGCCTGTGAGGGACTTTAAATTCTTAGTAACCTGTTTTTAGTGATGACAAAGCAACTTTAAAGGCCATTTTCATTACATCTTGGATAGGCGTCTGAGGGCACTCCTCAGCTGGTTTGAGCTTTGGGTTAGCTGGTAAGAGGACCTGGTGGGACCCGGTGTGGGCACTGACAGGAGAAGAGAGGAGTGAGTGGGTGGAAGGGTACCTCAGTACCTGCTGCCTCAGCATGGGGGCAATGGTCTGAGAACCAGAGGAGGTTTGGGGTTTTGATCTAGTAATTGGAGGGGAGAAATCAGGTTGTTGATGTGAGAGTGACAGCAGAGAATCTGGAGCAGAAGGATCTATTGGAGAAACATATTTCGTGATGTGAGCAAAGGAGGGAAAAGGCCTACACATAGGGGAATTTTCTTCAATCCTTTTGATCACTTGCCGAAGTTGAAATAGTCACACAGAATTTGAGGATCTAGAGACCCCTCTGGGGGCCATCGGTTTTGGTTGTCTAATTGGTAATATGGCCAATGCTGTGAACTGAATTTGATGAGGAGTTTGGGTTCCACCAGGCAGCCCCCGTATGCTCACATCCCCATGACTTACGGAAGAAGACGGCTTTTCCCCCACACAGCCGTTGTTGTTTGTGGCTTTGATAGTCCACCGGGCAAACATAGTAATCTAGGCTAGCCAACCTGCATCAGGCTTGCATGTTCCTACATCCATAGTGTTTGTTTCCATTATCTATGGTACGGGAGAAATTTAATGGAATTTTAGTGGGATCCTCTTCATCAGAGATATCCCAATTGGAAAGACGTATACCCAGCTGACAAATATCTGGGTGGAGAGTTGGCCACCAGGTCCCTAAGGGGGCTGTATGTGAGACAGACCATACTTCTTGTCTAATTGGATTTGTGATCAGCCATCGCTGCTGAATGGGCTGATGATGGTTAGGACTAGTGGTGGCCAAGGGGAGAGTCTATAGCCTTATCCACATGGCAAATATGCAATTTGAAAGGGTTACCAGTCTTTTCCACTTTCAAGCCAGTGTCTGGACAGGGCACAGGCTTGAGATGAGAATTAGGATCCAGGAAGTGATTCCGTCTACCTTTACCACTGTAGGTTTTATAATTAGCACCTGGTATGGTCCTGTCCAGCGGGGTTCCAGGGATGACACCTGATGTCATCTTATGTAGATGAAGTCTCTTTTTTGATATCGATGTGGAGTCTCCTCTTCACCAGGTTGGTAGGCAGTGGCCAGCTGTTTTGACAGGTATCCCTGAGTTCTTTCAATAGCTTTAAGTTTGTCAAGCAAGGGGGTGTGGAAGGGATCGGTAGGTCTTAGAGTTGTGGTTAGGTCCTTACTGGAGGAGGGGCCCCATAGAGAATTTTATAGGAGGTGAGGTTACACAAAGAAACAGAGGGAGTATTTCTTGCATGAAACAGTGCATAAGGCAGGAGCATAGTCCAATCTTTGATGCCCTCTCTAAGCTTAATTTCGTTAAGGTCTCTTTAATGGTTCTATTAATTTTTTTAACCTGTCCTGAGCTCTGCGGTCTATAAGCACAATGTAACTTCCAATTTATCCCCAGGATCCTGGCTAACCCCTTACTTACCTGGGCCATGAACGCCGGTCCATTATCAGACCCTATTACCTTAGGTAGGCCGTATCATAGAAAAATATCTTTCAGGATTTTCTACCACCATTTGTGCCTTTTTTTTTTTGTGGGGAAGGCTTCAATCCATCTTGAAAATATATCTACAAACACTAGGAGATATTGAAGTCCATACCTTGCTGGCTAAATTTCAGTAAAGTCCACTTCCCAGAATTTCCTGGTCTGGTTGCTCATAGGCGCTTTCCTACAGGAAGCTTGGAAGGGTAATTGTTCTATTGACAGAACGGACAGGGTTTTGTTACCCGTTCAGTTATGTCCTTTCGCTGTGAGTCGGTTAGTGGAAAACTCTGTTCTTGATCCTTCAGGAATGCCTGCAGTTTCTTTGGACCAAGGTGTGTGAATTGATGTACATTTTTAACGTAGTGTAGGGCTTTCTGAAATTGCAGGCTTGGCTCAGTGAAGTTGAGGAGTTCAGTGCCAGTGTCGTAAGATGTTATCAAAAGCTTGCTGGTGCTCAGGGGTCCATTGGAATTGGGCATCTCCCTTTAACAGCGGGTATAAAGGAGAAGTTAAGGACACAAACACAGGAATCCATAACCTGCAAAACCCAGTAGTCCCAAGAAACTCTTTGTGTTGTCTGCTGCTGGGGGGGGGTATCTGCACAACCGTTTGTTTTCTGGGCTCAGTGAGCCAACGTTTACCACCTCTAAGGGAATAGCCCAGGAAGACTACTTCTTGCTGGCAAATTTGGGGTTTTTTGGAAGAAGCTCTATACCCGAGTTGAGCAAGCTTACATAATAGTGCTTGGTTCCCAGACTCACAGTTTTCCTTGGTGTTGGCTGCAGTAGCAGGTCATCCACGTATTGAAGCTGGGTGACTTTGGGGTGCATAGTTCTGAAGTTGTTGACATCTCTGTGGAGGGCTTCATCAAAGAGAGTGGGGGAGTTTTTGAACCCCTGTGGGAGTCTAGTCCATGTTAGTTTACCATACGTTCCGGTTTCTGGGTCTACCCACTCAAAAGCAAACAGAAACTGACTGTCTTTATGCAGAGGCATGCAAAAGATAGCATCTTTATGTCCATACCATTTCTACTCAGGGTTCAGAGTGATAAGCAGATTGTACAAATTATTTACCGTGGGGTGAATGTCCTGCACTCTGTTGTTGATCTCTCTTAGGTCTTGAACGGGGATAGTCCCCAGTTCCTGGATTTTTTACTGGTAGCAGGGGAGTGTTCCAGGCCGATTGACAGGGCCTTAGGACCCTAAAGCCAGATATTTCTGAATATGGGGCCTTAACCCATCTTTAGCATTTTTGCTCAGAGGATGTTGTTTGACATTGATTGGGGAGGCTGAGGTTTTTAACTCCACTGTTCTTGGAGGTTGTTTCATGGCTAGTCCTAACCCAACAATTTTTGCCCAGGCATCTGGGTAATCTGTTATCCATTTCTGGGGTAGCTTGCCTGTTTGATCATTCTTGGGGTGTGTGAAAAGTGGATGTTCATCTTTGACTGACATTTATAAAGCCATGACTACAGGAGTTTTTAATGAAGGATTTAGAAATTTCATTTTGGGGCCTTCGGGGTTAAAAGTTGTTTTGGCCCGGAGCTTACTGAGCAGATCTCTGCCCATCAATGGGGCCAGGCATTCTGGGATTACTAGGAAGGAATGTTGGATTTTTCCTTTCCCCATGTCCATGGTCCTCTTAGTTGTCTAAGTCTGATATTTACTGCTGTTAGCCCTTTGAACTAGAGACCTTTTATTTGATAGAGGGCCCAGTGGGGCCTTAAGGGCTGAGTATACTGCTGCTGTATCCACTTCAAAGTTTATGGGGTCCCCTTCACTTCAAAAGTTACCCTGAGCTCGGGGAAGGGATCTGAGCCCCGACATTCTCAGTCAACCTCCAGAGTCAGAAAGGCTGTCTGGCGTGGCTGTCTCTTTCTAGGGCACTTTTTGGCTCAGTGTCCTTTTTCTTTACAGTAGGCACATTGATCTGAGGCCAAGGGTGGCCTCTGGTGGGGACCCAGGTATTGTTTCTTGTCTCCCTGTTTCTTAATTTCTGGCCTATTTATTGTTGTGACCAGGACCTTAGTTAATACCTTCATCTGTCTTTTTCATCTGTCATCCTCCCTTTGCTCCCTTTCATTCTCTCTGTTTCTCTCTTATAGGATACTTTCTCGGCTACCCTGAGTAAATCTCTCAAAGTCATATCTTGTAATCCATCTAAGTATTGTAACTTTCTTTTAATATCCAGATCAGCTTGCCCAATGAAGGCCATCATGACATATGTCTTTTGATCCTCTGCCTGAAGATCGAAAGGAGTATATCTCCTATACGCCTCCATAATTCTCTCTAGAAACATAGAGGGATATTCATCAGGCCCTTGAATAATCTCTCTTACCTTGGCCAAATTATTTGGTTGGCTAGCGGCCGGTTGGAAACCCACTATTAGGGCCCGGCAATAAGTGGACAGATGCTCCCTACCTTCAAAGGTGTCGGGGTCCCAGTTGGGTCAGTTCAAGGGTAAGCCGGCTTTGATTATGTTGGGAAGTTGTGTTGGTCACCCATCTGGTCCGAGGATATTTTTTTCTAGCTTCCAGAAAGTTTCTCTCTCGTTCCTCTGTCATGAAGAGAATCCCTAGGATTTGTTGGCAGTCATCCCAAGTAGGCAGGTGTGAAAACGCCAGGGAGTTCTTTGAGTTCTTTTAGCCGGGCCAGCTTTCTCCAGGGAAGGAGGGGCTGTGTGTGTGACAAGGGGGAGTCATCTGGTGGGCGCTGGGCCGGCCTAGCTTTCTCCAATGGCGGAGAGGCTGAGTCAGCAGCAAAGGAATCACTTAGAGGTTGTTGGGGGTTGGTGGACGACGGCAGCGGATAAGAAGGGTAGGAGAGTCCAGTAGAGTCTTGAGACTCAGGGAGAACAGAGGTTGGAGGAGGAAGAGCAGAGGGTTTGTGAGATAGAATCATGGTGGAAGGAGTAGGAGTGGGCGCAGAGACAAAGAAAGGCTTCACCCATGTAGGAGGAGATTTGCAGAGGTCCTGCAATGTTAAGATATATGGCTGTTGATCTGGATGTCTATGTGGCCCCGGTTGAAAGACAAAATCTCTGACGTTTCAAATTAGTGGGAAGTAGATGTTTCTAGGGGCTATCCAACTCCAAAGGTGGGTCATTCTGAGGCACAGAGGGTCTGCCAGGTCCAGCAATTTACTGAAAAAGAAAGATTCTGGGCCTTGCACAGACTTTGGTCCAGTGATCAAGGGTCAGGAAGAGAGGTGTTGAAGTGCTCTGTCCCAAAATGAGAGATACACAAACAGTGAAAGAAATCACACACTACACTGACAAGACAAGACAATAAAGACAGGCAATGGACGTCCAATAATGAGGCCAGGACTGAGTAGCCGGCAAAACCTGATGGGCTGGCAATACTGAATCCGAAGCAAAATATCACTGAGTCAAGGAGACTATTGTTCCTCAATTTCCTGAGTCCTCTGGGGCATCCCCCAGGGACGTGGCCTGTGGCTCTGTGACACGTATGTCAGCCTCTGTCAGAGAGAGCTCACGCTCATCACCAATAGCCATTTTGCCAAGCCCTAACCTGAAACCTAAAACCAAAAAGAGTTCCCTTACTTACCCTGAAAAGAGCCCCTTGGGGATCTTTCATCCGCCGCTGCCGGATCTTGCTCGTGCCTCCAGATGTAAAGGTCGGGCAAGCATCAGAGGAAGAGACCACCAGAGGAATGTCTCAAGCAACAGTAAATGGTTTATTATGGGTCCAGCATTCTGGGGCTCAGAGCTCACTTGAATAGAGCAGAGAGCAATGAGAACAGCTTAAGCAGAGCTTATATGCTTTCCTTGGAGAGGGCAGGGAGGGAAGTTTATTGATGGGTCAGGGCAAGTGGGTGGTTTGCGTGCAAACGGGTGAGGGTATACATTTGCAGTTTGGCAGTTGGGGACAGCACATTCTGGAAACAAGATTAGCAAACAGTCCTCAAGACTTCAACAGTGTTTTGTTAAGCATACAGAAAAACAGTAAGTAACAAGTACCTATTTTATTAACCTTTCACCAAAGCCTAAATGGAAAGTGAGCATGGATTACTAAACACATCCATATCCAGGTTGCCTAACGCTCTCAAATCAATCCTATTGGTGACTACATATTTGTTTCTTCTTAAGATAATATATTCAACCTCAACCCTGTTGAAAATGACTAATCCTATCACTCACTTTATATTTTCCTGATTTCCTAATGTCTCTATTGATATCTGCTTTCCTACATATTTTCCCCAGTTCATCATTGTGACTGACTCTTCACATGTGCTGACATTTACATTCACTCTTTATCCGAAACCCTATTGCTAAAGAACTTTTGGTCCAAATCCTATACTCACTCTTTTTTCTAACATACCGACTATCTTCCTAATCCTAAAGACTATCCCTTTTTGACTGGATGATCTCTTCGACAAGCAATCATCCAAGGTACAAGGTCCTATGCCATTGTATATTGATTTATCTGAGACATCTGTGCAGAACATAATTCAAAGCTAAGTATCCCAATCAACAGCCCAATGCCCTTCCTGGATTCAAATCTTATCTAGATTTCTGTTTTCAAACTTATATTTCACCAATATATTCTTGTAAATATCGCAAGTTCCCAATACCATTATTCATTAAGCAGAATGATTCCTAACTCAAATGAAACATGTTATTAAGCCTAACCATACATTGTTCCCTCAAACTAACTTTACAGAAGAGCCGAGACAGAGTTTATCTTACAATACAGTAATGTAGGGGATCTTCCACCTGCTGAGAACATCAAAGGACCATGCAGAAATTATACCCTGAAGAAGTTGCAGGCAGCTATGAAGAACCTAAGAGGGGAAAAGTCATATTCCATGGCAAACAACAGGGTCAGTATGAAGGGATGTGTCTGAATCAGCCTCTCCTTTCGTAATGTAGAGAACTGATGAAACCATGCCTGTGTGGAGAGCTGTTTACAGGTGCCTATGGTTGATATACCATTCTAACTTGTGAAAGTGTCAAAGGAAGTAGGGGCAGCCTCAATTTCATGGGACCTTTCGAAGCAACTGTTAGGACAAAGTGGTGGCCAAGGTAGTGACCTCATTCAGTTCCTAAAGAAAGTGACCTCACCTCTCTTCCTTGGTGATCAAAAAATCTGAAATTGTGATGCAGGAAGCCAGGCACCCAGAACCAGTCCCAGTCCCAGTCCCAGTGGTCTCACTTGTTTGGATTTACCAAGGACAGAGTCAGTCTTCCTTGGTACCGACTGATATGAGGATTGTCAAATGGCAGAAGAGCTCTGAAGAGGGGTCTTTCCTGAGAAAGCAGGTATTGGTTCACCACTGGCTCCTGACAACTTCACAGTGTTGGCCAAGGAGACCAGATCTGAGAAAGGACAGGCCATTTCAGGGGAACATAGTATGGCCCACCAGTTAGAGGACACTCCAGATAGTCACAGACCTACTTGGGTTAAGGAGGTGCCTTTGTGGGTGTTCAGTGAGTTTGTGCTTTTCTCTCATGTTCTGAGAATAGATAGAAAAGGCAGTTTTTTTGGGTTGGAGTGGACTGTTTCTAGTAAGTCGTTTGACAAGGCTAGTGTTTCTAAGTCTTGAGTATCCCACTGTGTCCGTGGTTGTAGACATTAGAAAAGAGAAGGCATCAAAGGATGTGTCCTGTCTAGTAGAAAACTTCCCAGCATTCATCCTGCCTAATTGAAGAATGGACTTTGGTTTGCCTTATGGATGGGCAACACCTACTAAATTCCTAAGTTCCTGTTTTCTTCCTGAATTCTGGCCACTCTCCAGAATAGTCTCATGGTTTTGTTTCCAAGATATGTACCACCTCCAAGCTCTGAGACATGTCCATATACTTGATAGCTGTAGAGAATGGGAACATCTTAGAAAACTCAGATATCAGTGTGACCCGGAAATTCTCAGTGGAGAAACCCTGCTTTGGTTCATTTGCTTACCTATGGTTCTGTTGTCCTGAATGTCAGGAAGGTCTTTGCCTCAGGCCACCCCTTTGTGAAGCCTGAAGAAAACAGTTTTCAAATGGAAATGAATGGGCATCACCTGTGGATCTTTGCTTAATTGCTTGTAAAAGGATGTGTCTAAATCAGCCTCTTGGCCCTGTATGAGGTTGTGGCTTAGATTCTCAGCACATGATGGATCTAAAGATAGATTGCATGTGTGCAATCAAAACAAAAATGGCCAAAATCTGTCATTGTTGATGAGTCTCTTGCCTTCCTCTGTTAGGATTCTGACCTCTATCAAGTGAGAATAGGGATCCTTTAGGTCAAATGAGTTCTTTGAAGAACTGCAGAGGTGCTTGTGTTTTCTTGTGACTCCAAATCACTTAAAGAATCTATCCCTGAGAGTCAGTAGGACTCAAATTGGAGAAGCAGGCCTATTGGATCACTCCAGGTTCACAGGAAGGGTGACCATGCCACCCTGACTTTAGGCAAATGAGGGGCAAGGAAGATTATTTCGGACACTCTCTTGGGATGCGTCCCACATGAAAAACTCCAGCCAGAGGTAATGATGAGTGTCTCTCTGGAAGAAGGTGAGGACCATGTGGAAGTGTTTTGGTTTTAATTGTAGTCATTCGTGTGGCAGTTGGAAGAGATGACTGGATCCACCTGGGCTTGAACTCTGGTGTCATTCCCCTTAAACACTCAGTTCTGGATCAATCATCAAAGAAGTATTGCCATGAATTGTGTTAAGAATTTAGGAGGCCATGCATGAGAGTCTCCGTTGGAAACTGAGATCTAGTCCTAGGGTGGCTTTCCACAGAGCACTGGGAATCTCAGCCAGGATATCAAATTATTTTTTTCTGAAAGACTTGGAAGCCATATTTGCTAGTCAAAACACACATGGACCTCAATTGTAGACCTCGATGGGCCTGGATTCATGTGACCTTTAGGCCACTCTTTGGGAAGCCTTGCCTGTGAGAGTTCTTCAAATTTTTCATTGAAATGAGCTTCATCACCATTGAATGATTCCTGAATGATTTGAAAGCCATAGTGCTTTCAACTTCATAATTGAAAATTGGCTAGATAAATACCATGAAATTTTTGAAATTCCAATGACCAGGTGGCAATGAAGAACATTTGGATGTCCTGTTGCTGATCACGAGTGTACCAGACAGTGCCTTGATTGACTGGTTTTGATGAAAATGGTGTAGAACAGAGATCTCAATAATTTGGATCCTGCTGAGTAGTGGGCCTAGAGCAGTGGTGAGCAAATGTGTGATAAAACATCTGAGGTGGGGCCATGTGGATCTGCCATTGGCTTCCAAATGGCTTGTGACTGACATGGTGCAGCCAGCAGACCCTTATATGTAAAGGCAACTTGTTATATGGAGAGGTTTCAGTGCAATGTTCAGAATCAGGTTGCTATGGTCAAGGGGGCATCCTATGTGGTATACAAGCCCTGTTGGTGCATTCTCCTGCAGACCCTGATCCACCACACGTGACAGAACTCGCGGCAACACTCTGTCCCAGTTGAACTCCTTGTATTTCGTGAAGCAAATACCAAACTCCGAGTGCAGCAGGAAGAAACATTAGGAAAAGTGGAGGATGATAAAATGGCTTCGCAGTCCATATGGGGAGACACTTAGCCCCCAGTGGCCACAGTTTACATACAAGAGAGAATTCAGCACTGCTGCTTCATGTTTATTGGAAAATTATAAACCATGTCCTCCAGATCACAGAGATGAAGACGCAGCTTTGATGGTCTCACTGGAAAGGAAGCTAAAGATCCTCACAAAAACATATATTTCAAGTGCCCAACCTAGAGACAGTTTCTCCAGACGTCTTTAGGCAGGCAAATCTTCATGTTTGTAGAGTTTTTACACTGTCCCTTACTTTTGGAAACTCCTCTACAATCTCCAAGGTTGTGAACCCTAAGCATTTTCAATTTCAGATATGTATTCAAAGATTTTCTAACTCTTCTCCTCTAATTGTGTCTTACTTGGGGTGAAGGTAATGTCAAGGCATTGTTCTGAATGAGAGAGGGAAAATTTTTTTGTAGTACACATTTGCATACACATTGATCCATTTTCCAATTTTCCATTCGAAATACTGAATCCCTGACACTAACTCATACCCTACTAGACTCTGACTACTAATCCTAATATGATGGAGAAAAATAAACAAAAAAAATGAAAATACAAGCAGTTCAGAGGAGGCATGGTGTATAGTTGGACTTCCCTCTTGCATGATAAAGGGTCGGTTTTATAAATCTACTCAATTTTTAATTGAAATAGTCCTCCATGTGTTTTTTTTTAAAGAGAGAGTTAGAGAGGAGAGAGAGAATTCTATAATATTTATTTTTTTAGTTATCGGCGGACACAACATCTTTGTTTGCACGTGGTGCTGAGAATCGAACCCATGCCGCACGCATGCAAGGCGAGCGCACTACGACTTGAGCCACATCCCCAGCTCTCTCCATGCGTTTTTAAAGTTAACAAATATGTGAATTCCTGTCTCCCTTTCTCTGTAGCCTACTCAGCACATGTATTTTTTATATGCACATATAGATTCCTACTTGGTATCACACGTATATTTTTATGAGTTGGCTGACTTGGCAGAAACAAATTGTAAGAAGAGATCAGTCCTCCTAAACGCTGTTGGAACTGAAAATCCAAACTATGGGTGAGCTTCCTATTAGAACAATATTATACATAAACCCATGTTTAGTAAAATAAATATTTTTGCATCTGAGGGTGATATATATTACATGATGAATTACGATTGGCATATATATATTGATACTTTTTAATGAATTTTTGTGTTTTTTTGTCTATATATATATATATATATATATATATATATATATACATACACTCTACAGATTTTATAAAATATGAAATATATTTGTCTTATATACACTCCGTAAATTCATTCATGTTCATGTATGTGGATTTATAATCAACTTTTCACAAGATTATTCTCAGAAATAATCATCTACCTGAAATACATATTTGTTTCCCAGTGCTGAAAACTAACTTCAGTCAATGGTGCTTACAAATCCTAATATTTCTACAGTAACTGACCCAGTTTAACATCAATGCAAGTATATTCCTATGGGACATGATGTCTATTTTGACATTCATTTTAATTCAACACTGGTAGATTACTATTTCTTCAGTTTTTGCACATCATAGGTTATATATTTCATTTACAAGTTCAGAAATTTATAGGAATTTGTTTCACTTTTAATCACTTCCTGCTTCAGAACACATGTATTCCTCCATGTTACTTGACTGGTCTTTTCATGAGACTTCTTTCCAAACACATTATTTTCGATTTCCATAATCAATTTTGAAGCTAAACCCACACACTCTTCAAGATAAACCATAACATTAATATTACCATTAGATGTATAAGTGGTTGGAATGAATGTGTGAATATCAATATAAGATTTCCTGTACATATTCACATTTCAATTCAATCCATTATTAAAGTTGGAACCAGGTATGCTATTTATTCACAGTATGGTCTATTAATGCATTATCTCTATATTCATAGACACAGTGTACACCTCTTTGTTCCCCCAATACTAATTTATACCTCTTCAAAACATTGCTCCCAAAAATGGTAGAAGAAATAAACATGTCACCTTATCTATCTATCTATCAATATATATATATATATATATATATATATATATATATATATATATATATATATATATATATATCTTTTTTTATCACAGTAATATTCTGGACACAAAAAACAAAGGTCATACTCATGATTGTATCAAAGCCTAAATGGAAAGTGAGCATGGATTACTAAAAACAACCATATCCAGGTTGCCTAATGCTCTCAAATGTAAATCCTATTGGTGACTACATATTTGTTTCTTTCTAAGATTATATATTCAACTTCAAGCCTGTTGAAAATGTCTAATCCTATCACTCAGTTTATACTTTGCCTGATTTCCTTATATCTCTATTGATATCTGCTTTCCTACATATATTCCCCAGTTCATCATTGTGTCTGACACTTCACATATGCTGATATTTACATTCAATGTCTACCCGAGACCCTATTGCTAAAGAAATTTTGGTCTAAATCCTATACTCACTCTTATTTCTAAACCTACTGACTATCTTCCTAATCCTACTGACTATTGCTTTTTGACTCGATGTTCTCTTCGACAATTAATCATCCAAGGTATAAGGTCCTAAACCATTGTATTTCAATTTGTCGGAGACATATATGCAGAACATAATTCAAACCTAAGAATCCCACTCAAGGACCCAATGCCCTTCTGACTTCGAATCTTACCTAGATTTCTGTTTTCATACTTACATTTCACCTATATATTCTTGTAAATATCACAGGTTCCCAATACCATTATTCATGGGGCAGAGAGATTCCTAACCCAAAAAAAACATGTTATTAACCCTAAACATACACTGTTCCCTCAATCTAACTTTACAAAAGAGGAGGGACAGAGTTGGTCTTACAATACAGGAATGTAGGGGATCTTCCATCTTCTGAGAACATCAAAGGTCCATGCAGAAATGATCCCTGGAGAAGATATAGGCAGCTATGAAGGACCTGAGAGAGGAAAAGTCATCTTTTATGGTAAACAACCTGGTCAAGATGAATGGATGTGTCTGAATCAACCTCTATCTTCTAAATGTAGAGAAGATGGATCAAATCAGGCCTGTGTGGAGAGCTCTTCCCAGGTGCCTATGGTTGATATACCATTCTAACTTGTGAAAGTGTGACAGAAAGAAGGGACAGACTCCATCTCATGGGACCCTTAGAAGTTACTGTTAGGACAAAGAGGTTGCCAAGGCAGTGACCTCATTCTGTTCCTGAAGGAAGTGACCTCACTTCACTTCCTTGGTGATGGAACTCTCTGAACTTGGGATCCAGGAAGAGAGGCACCCAGAGCCAGTCGCAGTCCCAGTCCCTGTGGTCTCACTTGTTTCAATTTACCAAGCACAGAGTCAGTCTTTCTTAGTACCAACAGATGTGAGAATGGCCAAATGCCAGGAAAGCTCTGAAGAAAGACCTTTCTGAGAAAGCAGGTATTGGTTCACCGCTGGCTCCTGACAACTGCACAGAGTTGGCCAAGGAGACCAGATTTGAGATACAACAGGCCATTTTGGGGGAATATAGTATGGCCCACCATTCAGAGGACACTCCACAAAGGAGGTGCCTTTGTGGGTGTAGGTGTGTGTATGGTTTTTTCTCAAGTTCTGAGAAGATGTAAGAAAGGCTGTTTGTTTGAATTGGCGTGGACTGTTTCTAGTAAGTCCTTTGACAAGGCGAGTGCTTCTATGTCTGTGTATCCCACTCTGTCCGTGGTTGTAGACATTAGAAAATAAAATGCATCAATGGATGTGTCCTGTCTAGGAGAAAGCTTTGCAACATTCATCCTGCCTGATTTATTAATGGACTGCAGCTTTCCTTATTGAAGGGAAACACCTGCTATCTTTCAAAGTTTCTGTTTACATCCTGAATTCTGGACACTCTCCAGAATTGCCTCATTGTTTTGTGTCCAAGATATGTACTACCTCCAAGCTATGTGATATGGCTATGTACTGGATAGCTGAAGGGAAAGGCGAGCATCTCAGAAAACTCAGATATCAGTGTGAACAGGAAAGTCTCAGTGGAGAAACCCTGCTTTGTGCGTTTTGTTTACCTATTGTTCTGTTGCCCTGAATTTCAGGAAGGTTTTTGCCTCAGACCACTCCTTTGTGAATATCAATTCAATCCATTATTTAAAGTGGAACCAGCTATACTATTTATTCACAGTATGGTCTATTCATGCATTGTCTGTATATTCATAGACACAGGGTACAGCTTTTTGTACAACCAATACTTATGTATATGTCTTCAAAATATTACTCGCAGAAATGGTGAAAGAAATACTCATGTCACCTAATCTACATATACATTTTATCACAGTAATATTCTGGACACAAAATGCAAAGTTCACACTTATTATTGTACTAAAGCCTAAATGGAAAGTGAACATGGATTACTTCCATGTTCAGGTTGCCTAATGCTCTCAAATATCAATCCTATTGGTGACTACATATTTGTTTCTTCCTAAGATTATATATTCAAAATCAACCCTGTTGCAAATATCTAATCATATCACTCACTTTATACTTTGCCTGATTTTGTAATATCTCTTTTTTTATTGTTACGATGAGCCAATTTAGTACTTTTTTAATTTTTTTTTCATCTTTCATACATTTGATTCAAGTGAGTTATGCATTTCCATTTTTACCCCAAATACAGATTGCAGAATCACATCAGTTACACATTCACAATGTTTACATAATGCCATATTAGTGACTGTTGTATTCTGCTGACTTTTCTATCCCCTACTATCCCCCCTCCCCTCCCCTTTCATCTTCCCTCTCTACCTCATCTGTTGTTGTTCCGTTCTCTCCCTTCCCCCCCTTTCCCCTCACAACCTCGTATATGTGATTTCGTATAACGATGAGGGTTCTTTCCGTTTCCATGCAATTTCCCTTCTCTCTCCCTTTCCCTCCCATCACTTGTCTCAGTTTAATGTTAATATTTTCCTCATGCTCTTTCCCTCTGTTCAGTTCTTAATTGCTCTCCTTAAATCAAAGAAGACATTTGGCATTTGTATTTTAAGGATTGGCTAGCTTCACTTAGCATAATCTGCTCTAATGCCATCCATTTCCCTGCAAATTCCATGAATTTGTCATTTTTTAGTGCTGCATAATACTCCATTGTGTATAGATGCCACATTATTTTTTATCCATTCATCTATTGAAGGGCATCTAGGTTGGTTCCACAGTCTGCCTATTGTGAATTGTGCTGCTATGATCATTGATGTGGCGGTATCCCTATAGCATGCTCTTTTATGGTCCTCAGGGAATTGTCCGAGGAGGGCGATAGCTGGGTCAAATGGTGGTTCCATTCCCAGCTTTCCCAGGAATCTCCATACTGCTTTCCATAATGGCCGCACCATTTTGCAGTCCCACCAGCAATGTACAAGTGTACCCTTTTCCCCACATCCTCGCTAGCACATATTATTGTTTGACATCCTAATGGCTGCCAATCTTACTGGAGTGAGATGGTATCTTAGGGTGGTTTTGATTTGCATTTCTCTGACTGCTAGAGAAGGTGAGAATTTTTTCATGTACTTATTAATTGATTGTATGTCTTCTTCTGAGAAGTGTCTGTTCAGGTCCTTGGCCCATTTGTTGATTTTGTAATATCTCTATTGATATCTGCTTTCCTACATATTTTCCACTGTTCATCATTGTGACTGACCCTTCAAGTGTGCTGATATTTACTTTCACACTTTAACCCAAACCCTATTGCTAAAGCACTTTTGTTCCAAATCCTATACTCACTCTTCTTTGTTAACCTACCGAATATCTATCTAATCCTACTTACTATCCCTTTTTGACTGGATGTTCTCTTCGAATTTTAATCATAAAAGGAACAAGGTCCTATGCCATTGTATATCGATTTATCTGAGATATCTGTGCACAACGTAAATCAAAGCTAAGTATCCCAATGAAGGGCCCATTGCCCCTCTGGGCTTCAAAATTACCTAGACTTTCTTTTTTCATTTATATATTTCACCTCTATATTTTTAAAAATATCGCAGGTTCCCAATACCATTATTCATCCAGCAGAATGATTTCTAACCCAAATCAAACATTTTATTAACCCTAACAATACACTGTTCCCTCAATGTAAATTTAAAGAAGAGCAGGGACAGAGTTGGTCTTACAATACAGGAATGTAGGGGATCTTTCACCTGTTGAGAACCACAAGTTCAATGCAGAAATGATCCCTGGAGAATATGTAGTCAGCTATGGAGGACCTGAGAAAGCAAAAGTAATCTTCCATGGCAAAATACCTGGTCAGGATGACGGGATGTGTCTGAATCAGATCCTCTCTTCTCAATGTAGAGGAGATGGACCAAACCAGGCCTGTGTGGAGAGCAATTACCGGGTTCCTATGGTTGATATACCATTCTAACTTGTGAATGTTTCACAGGAAGTAGGGGAAGCCTCCATCTAATGAGACACTTGGAAGCAACTGTTAGGATAAAGTGTTTGCCAAGGCAGTGACCTCATTCAGTTCCTGAAGGAAGTGACCTCACCTTACTCCCTTGGTGATGGAACTCTCTGAACTTAGGATCCTGGAAGCCAGGCACACAGAGCCAGTCCCAGTACCAGTCCCAGTGGGTTCACTTGTTTGGAATTACCAAGGACAGAGTCAGTCTTTCTTTGTACCTACTGATGTTAGAATGGCCAAAAGCCAAGAGAGCTCTGAAGAGGGGCCTTTCCTGAAAAAGCAGATAGTGGCCCACCGCTGGCTCCTGACAACTTCATAGAGATGGCCAAGGAGACCATATCTGAGACAGGACAGGACATTTCGGGGGAACATTGTGTGGCCCACCAGTCAGAGGACACTCCATAGAGTCACAGACCTACTTAGGGTAAAAAGGTGCCTTTGTGGGTGTGGTTGTGAGTTTGTGATTTTGTCTCATGTTGTGAGAATAGGAAAAAAAGGTGGTTTGTTTGGTTTGGAGTGAACTGTTTCTCGTAAGTCGTTTGAAAAGGAGAGTGTTTCTATGTCTGTGTATCCCATGGTGTCCGTGGTTGTAGACATTAGAAAAGAGAGTGCATCAATGGATGTGTCCTGTCTAGTAGAAAGCTTCCCATTTCATCCTGCCCAATTTATGAATGGTTTGCGGCTTTACTTAAAGATGGGCATAACCTAATACATTCCTAATTTCCAGGTTTATTCATGAACTCTGTTCACTCTCCAGAATAGGATCATGGTTTTGTGTCCAACATATACCACCTCCAAGCTCTGTGACATGGCCATGTACTGGATGGCTGAAGGTAATGGCGAGCATCTCAAAAAACTCAGATATCAGTGTGACCAGGAAAATCTCAGTGGAAAAACCCTGCTTTGGGCATTTTGCTTATATATTGTTCTGATGAACTGAATGTCAGGAAGTTCTTGCTCTGGCCACCCCTTTGTGAAGCCTGAAGTAAACAGTTTTCAAATGGAAATGATTGGGCATCACCTGTGGCTCTTTGCTTAATTGCTTTGGAAAGGGATGTGTCTGAATTAGCATCTTGGCCCTGTGTGAGGTTGTGGCTTAGATTCTCAGCACCAGATGGATCTAAAGAAAGATCCCATGTGTGCATCCAAAACCAAAATGGCAAATACACCAGTCATTGTGGATAAAGTCTCGCTTTCCTCTGTGAGGTTCCTGACCTCTATCAAGTGAGAATAGGGATCCTTTTTGTCAATTGAGTTCTTCAAAGCCCTGCAAAGGTGCTTGGGTTTTCTCATGACTCTAATTTACATAAAGAATCTATACCTCTAACTCAGTAGGCCTCAAATTGAAGAAGCGGTGCAGTATTAACGGCATGCCTATTTGATCACTCCGGGTTCACAGGAAGTATGTCCAGGCCACCCTGACTTTAGGCAAATGAGGGGCAAGGGAGCTTATTTTGGACACTGTCTTGGAATGTGCCCCTCATGGAAACCTCCAGCCAGAGGTTATGATGAGTATCTATATGGAAAAAGATGAGGGCCATGTGGGAGTGTTTTGGTTTAATTGTGGTCATTATGTGGCTGTTAAAGGAGATGCCTGGGTCCACATGGGCTTGAACTCTGGTGTGATTACACTTAGAGAGTGCATTCTGGATCTGATCTCAGAGAACTTGTGCCATGAATTGTGTTGGGATTCTAGGAGGGCACGCATGAGAGTCTCCCTTGGAAACTGAGATCTAGGCCCAGGGTGGCTTTCCACAGAGCACTGGGAATCTCAGCCAGGATACCACATGATTTTTTTTTTTCTGAAAGACTTGGTAGGCATAGGTGACAGTCAAAACACACATGGACCTCACATTGTAGACCTCAATGGGTCTGATTTCATGTGACTTTTTGGCCACTCCCTGGGAAGCCTTGTCTTTAACAGTTCTACAGAGCATTCATCGAAATGAGGTTTCTCATCATTTAATGGTTCCTGTACAAATTGAAATCCACAGTGCCTCCATCTTCATTCGTGAAAAATGGCTAGATAAATACAATAAAATTATTGAAATTTCCATGACCAGGTGGCACTGGAGAAAATTTGGAAAACCGGTTGCTGATCATGAGTATACCAGACAGTGCCTTGATTGACTAGGTTTCATCAAAATGGTGTATAACAGAGATGCCAGTAAATTGGAGCCTGCTGAGTAGTGGGCCTAGATCAGAGGAGCAGAGGTGTGTGATAAAACATCTGTGGTGGGGCCATGTTGATCTTCCATTGGCTTCCAAATGCCTTGTGACTGACATGGTGCAGCCAGCAGACCCTTATATGTAATGGTATCTTGTTATATAGAGAGGTTTCAGGGCAATGTTGAGAATTATGTTGCTGTGGTCAAGGGGAAAAGTTATGTGGAATAGAAGCATTGTTGGTATATTCTCTTGCAGACCCTGACCCACCACACGTGACAGAACTCCCTCAAGCACTGTGTCCCAGGTGATCTTTTTTTTACTTCATAAGCAAATACAGCAGCAAGAAACACCATGAAAATTGGAGGATGAACAAATGGCTTCACAGTCCACACAGGGAGACACTTAGAACCCAGTGGCCACAGTTTACCTACAAAGATCAAATTCAGGACTGCTGTCTCATGTTAATTGGAAAATAAGAAACTATGTTTTACAGGTCACATAGGTGCAGACCCAGCTTTGATGATCTCAGTACAAAGGAAGCTAAAGCTCCTCATAACAACATATGTTTCAAGTGCCCAATCTCAGAGGAAATTTCTCAAGAAGTCTTTAGGCCAGCAGAGCTCCATGTTTATGGAGTGTTCACCCTGTCCCTTACTTTTGGAAACTCCTGTACCACCTTCAAGGTAGTGAACTTCTTAGCATATTACATTCCAGAGAAGTATTCACTGATTTTCTAATTCTTCTCCTCTAATTATGTCTTACTTGGGGCGAAGATAATGTCAAGCCATTGTTCTGGAGGAGTGGGAAGATTTTGTGTGGCACATATTTGCATACACATTGGATACATTTTCCAAATTTCCATTCGAAATACTGAATCCCTGACTCTAACCCCTACCACACTAGACTCTGACTACTAATCGTAATATGATAGAGAATAATAACCAAAACAGAATAGAAATACAAGCAGTTCAGAGGAGGCATGGTGTATAGTTGGAATTGCCTTTTGCATTATATAGGGTAGGAGTTATAAATCTAGTCATTTTTTTTGTTGAAATAGTTCTCCGTGTGTTTTGAAAGTTAACAAATATGTGAATTCCTGTCTCCTTTTCTCTGTAGCCTATTCAGCACATGTAATTTTATATGCACATATAGAATTGTACCTGGTATCACACGTACATTTTTGTGAGGTGACTGACTTGGCAAATACAAATTGTGAGAAGAGATCACTCCTCCTAAATGCTGTTGGAACTGAAAATTCAACCTATGGGTAAGCCTCCTAGTTGAACAACATTATACATAAATCCATGTTCAGTATATGAATATTTTTGGGTCTGTGGATGATATGTATTTCATGATGAATTTTGATTGGCATATATATTGCTAGTTTTTAATGTCTGTGTGTGTGTGTGTGTGTGTGTGTGTGTATATATATATATATATATATATATATATATACTCTCCAGATTTTTCAAAATATGAAATATTTGTGTCTTATTTTGCACTCCCTAAATTCATTCATATTCATGTATGTGGATTTATAATCCAATTTTTAAAAAATTATTCTCAGAAATATTCATCCACCTGAAATACATATTTTTTCCTAGTACTGAAACAGTTTTCAGTAAATGGTGCATCCAAATCCTAATATTTCGGCATTGCAAGATGGCTGTGAAGACAGTGTATCACACCCAGTGTACCCTGCCACTGCGCAAGTGAATAACGAGTTAGAGCAATGAAAAACTATCTTGTTAGGATCTTACAGGAAAATGGGTGTTTACCGAAACCTAGAAGAATGATTTCCACCACCGAGGTCCGGTAATTGAGTCTCAAACACAAGCCACTTGTGCAACTGGAGATCCATTCTGATTGATCCGCGTGACCTGCCCTGTGTCTACAAATGGTGAGGCACCACCCAGAAGCGACCAGCAAGCAGGGAGAAACGTTGCTGCGGATTCTGTGGAATCCTGCTGGCTGAGCATCCACTGAGCCCCCAGCTGAATTCGGGATTTCAGATGGGGAAGTTAGCAGTACATTTCTATGCCCCAAAGCAGAAACTCCACAAAGGAAACCAACAGCCACCATCTTGGAGAGCTGAAGTAACCACCACCACTCCCTGACAGATTGCAAGAATAAAACAGGTGTGTGTTTCTCAGCTCATCTCACATACAGAGGGGAATTCGCATAAAATATCTCCTAGGCTTTTGGGGGAGGAATAATCAGAGCAAGTCTGCATAAAGACTGGGGGAAAACTAGAGGCACCTGACCTTCATCTCCCCTTCCCATCAGCGGCAAAAATGAAACTTGTCTAGCCAGTGCGGGGCGATGGGCAAGCGAAAAAAATTAAAACAATAGAGTTCCAGGGTTCCCAATAGACACCCTCCCCACCCAACAAACGGCAGACCCAGAGAACAGTTTGAGCTGCCGAGAAGCATCACTCAGGAGAAATCTGGTCTAGCAGGAGAAATCAGGACTAGCAGGATAAACCAGGGGACTAGAGGCCAGGCCCTCCTGACTGGCTGGCTGGAGAACGCCGGCCCACTGCCAGTGTGACTGGGCAACGGGAGACCACCTTCCTGCTGGCGCCAGCCCACCTGCTGACGCTATGTCTTGACGGCTGGAGAACGCGCGCCTGCCGGCGACCGAACGCGCAACTGTGTGGCAAGAGATCACCCACCAGCTGAAGACAGACCACAAGCTGCCCACGCTACTGGGTGGCTGGAGACTGCCGGCCTGCCAGCGACCGGGAGCTGAAACCAACCAGAGACAATCCAGTCCACCCACCCAATTCGGACCCTCCGGCAAGGAGCCTGGGGCCCACCACAGCAGAGAGGTGACATCACTGGAGCTCGGCCGTCAGAATTCCTTAACAGCGGAATCCACTTAAGCAGGCATAGTCTACCAACACAAAGGAGAGAAAACAGAGATATATAAACCCATAACAAATCTATGGAAGAGAGCAGAAACACAGCAATCAAACAGAGCTGGAAAATGACGTGAACATCATGAAAAAACAAGGGAAAACAAGGTGTACAAACAATGAAGGACAACTTAATACTACAGGAGAACCTAGAAGCATCAGAAACAGGGATAGGGAAAAAACTTAAGTCATACCTAACTCAGATGGAAAGGAATAAGAGAGAAGACATGAGGCAGCAAGTCTAAGGATAAAAGTACATTTCGAAAATGAATTAAACAAACAAATTCAAATGGCAAAGAACAAGCTTTACCAGGAGATAGAGATCTTTTAAAAAATCATACAGTAATTCTAGAAATGCAGGAAACTATAAACCAAATTAAAAACTCAAACAAGAATATTACAAATAGACTAGATCAAGTAGAAGTCAGAACATCAGATAATGAAGACAAAGTTTGTCAACTTGAAAAGAATATAGTCAACACAGAAAACATGCTTAAATCCCATGAGCAACTATTCAAGAGATATGGGATGTCATAAAAAAAACAAAATTGGGAGTCATCGGGATAGAAGAAGGCATAGAAATTCAAACCGAATGAATGAACAACATATTAAATGAAATAATTCTAGAAAACTTCCCAGAGATGAAAGATGGAATGGATTGCCATATCCTGGAAGCCTACAGGACCTCAAACATTCAAAACCATAATAGACAAACTCCAAGACATATAATTATGAAGATAGCCAACATACAGAACAAGGAGAGAATATTAAAAGCTACGAAAGAAAGTAGGCAGATAACATTCAGGGGTAAACCAATAAGGTTAACAATTGATTTTTCATCACAGACATTGAAAGCGAGAAGATCTTTGAACAATGTATTTCAAACACTGAAAAATAATGGATTCCAACCAAGAATACTGTATCCAACAAAATTAAGCTTCAGATTTGACAATGAAATTAAGTCCTTCCTGATAAATAAAAGCTAAAAGAATTCGCAGACAGAACACCAGCACTGCAAAGCATTTTGACCAAAATACTACAAGAAGAGGAATTGAAAAATAGTGCCCAAAACTAACAGCGGGAGGTATCTCAGTAAAGGGGTAAGAAAAAAACCAAAAAGTAAAAACTACCCAAATTAAAATAAATAAATAAATAAACATGACTGGAAGTACAAATCATATTTCAATTGTAACCTTAAATGTTAAAAATCTAAACTCACCAATCAAGAGACATAGGCTAGTAACCTGGATCAAAAAAATAAATCCAACAATATGCTGCCTTCGAGAGACTCATATGAAAGGTAAAGACATACACAGGCTGAAAGTGAAAGGTTGGGAAAAATCATACCACTCATATGGCCCTCGGAAGCAAGCAGGAGTGGCCATACTCATATCATATAAAATCAACTTCAAACCTACATTAATCAAAAGGGATAAAGTAGGACACTATATATTGTTAAAAGGAACCATCCACCAACAAGACATAACAATTATCAATTGGTATGCACCAAACAATTGAGCTGCAATGCTCATAAAACAAACTCGCCTCAAGTTCAAGAGTCAAATAGACTACAACACAATAATTATGGGTGACTTCAACACACCGCTCTCGCCATTAGACAGATCCTCTATAAAAAACTGAATAAAGAAACTATAGAATTCAACAGCACAATCAATAACCTTGACGTAACCGACATATATAGAATACATCAACCATCATCAAGTGGATACACTTTATTCTCAGCAGCACATGGATCCTACTCCAAGTTAGACCATATATTATGCCATTGGGCAACTCTTAGTAAATATAAAGGCGTGGAGAAAATACCATGCACCATATCTGATCATAATGGAATGAAACTGGAAATCAATGATAAAAGAACGAAGGAAAAATCCTACATCACATGGAAAATGAACAATATTCTACTGAATGATCAATGGGTTACAGAAGACATAAAGGAGGAGATAAAAATATTTTTAGAATCAAATGACAATACAGACACATCGTACTGGAATCTATGGGACACAAAGAAGGCAGTTTTAAGAGCGAAATTCATTTCTTGGAGTTCTTTCCTCAAAAAAAGAATAAAACAACAAATAAATAAACTCACAGTACACATCAAAAACCTAGAAAAGGAAGAGCAAAACAACAGCAAATGTAGTAGAAGACAAGAAATAATTAAAATTAGAGCAGAAATCAACGAAATTGAAACAAAAAAAAACATTGAAAAAATTGATAAAACTAAAAGTTGGTTCTTTGAAAAAATAAATAAGATTTACAGGCCCTTAGCCATGCTAAGGATGAGAAGAAGAGAGACAACTGAAATTACTAACATATGGAATGAAAAAGACAATATCACAACAGACAGTACACAAATACAGAAGATAATTAGAAAGTATTTTGAAACCCTATATTCCAATAAAATAGAAGATAGTTAAAATATCGACAAATTTCTTAAGTCATACGATCTGCCCAGATTCAGTCAGGAAGACACACACAATTTAAACAGACCAAAAACAAATGAAGAAATAGAAGAAGCCATCAAAATACTACCAACCAAAAAAAGCCCTGGACCTGATGGGTATAGAGCAGAGTTCAAAAAAACCTTCAAAGAAGAATTAGTACCAATACTTTTCAAGCTATATCAAGAAATAGAAAAATAAGGAGCGCTTCCAAATTCATTCTCGGAGTCCAAAATCACCCTGATCCCAAAACCAGACAAAGACACTTCAAAAAAGTAAACTACAACCAATATCTCTAATGAACTTGGATGCAAAAATTCTCAATGAAATCCGTGTGAATTGAATCCAAAAGCATATCAAAATAGTTGTGCACCATGATCAAGTAGGATTCTTCCCTGGAATGCAAGGCTGGTTCAATATACGGAAATCAATAAATGCTATTCACCACATCAATAGACTTAAGGACAAGAACCATATGATCATCTCGATAGATGTAGTAAAAACATTCGACACAGTTCAGCATCCCTTTATGTTCAAAACACTAGAAAAACTAGAAATAACAGGAACTTACCTCAACATTGTAAAAGCTATATATGCTAAACCTCAGGCTAGGATCATCCTAAATGGAGAAAACTGAAGGCATTCCCTCTGAAATCTGGAACAAGACAGGGATGCCCTCTATCACCACTTCTATTCAATTTAGTTCTTGAAATACTAGCCAGAGAAATTAGACAGACAAAAGAAATTAAAGCCATAAAAATAGGAAAAGAAGAACTTGAATTATCGCTATTTGTGGATGACATGGTAATATATTTAACAGACCCAAAAGGGTCTACAAAGAAACTGCTAGAGTTAATAAATGAAGGATATAAAACCAACACGCATAAATCAAAGGCATTCCTGTATATCAGCAACAAAACTTCTGAAATTGAAATGAGGAAAACCACTCCATTCACAATATCCTCAAAGAAAATAAGATACTTGGAAATCAACCTAACAAAAGAGGTGAAAACCACAGAACCCTAAAGAGAGAGATAGAAAAAGATCTTAGAAGATGGAAAAATGTACCCTGTTCATGGATAGGCAGAACTAAATTCATCAAAATGGCGAAATTACCCAAAGTTCTATACAGGTTTAACGCAATGCCAATCAAAATCCCAATGGCATTTCTTGTAGAAATGATAAAGCAATCATGAAATTCATATAGAAAAACAAAAGACACAGAATAGCAAAAGAAATTCTAAGCAGGAAGTGTGAATCGGGAGGTATAGCGATACCAGAGTTCAAACTTTACTACAAAGCAATAGTAACAAAAACAGTGTGGTACTGGTATGAAAACAGGCAGGTGGACAAATGGTATAGAATGGAGGACAGAGAAACCAATCCACAAAATTACAAGTTTCTTATATTTGATAAAGTGGCTATAAACATGCAATGGATGAAGGATAGCATCTTCAACAAATGGTGCAGGGAAAATTAGAAATCCATATGCAACAAAATGAAACTGAATCCCGTTTTCTCACCATGCACAAAAGTTAAATCAAAATAGATCAAGGAGCTAGATATCAAATCAGAGACACTGCGTCTCATAGAAGAAAAAGTTGGCTACGATCTATATACTGTGGGGTCAGGCTCCAAATTCTTTAATAAGACATCAATAGCCCAAGAGTTAATAACAAGAAAAAAACAAATGGGACTTACTTAAACTAAAAAGTTTTTTTCTCAAGAAGAGAAACAATAAGAGAGGTAAATAGAGAGCCTACATCCTGGGAACAAATTTTTACCCCTCACACTTCAGATAGAGCCCTAATATGCAGAATATACAAAGAACTCAAAATATTAAACAATAAGATAACAAATAACCCAATCAACAAATGGGCCGAGGACCTAATCAGACACTTCACAGAGGAGGACATACAATCAATCAACAAGTACATGAAAAAATGCTCACCATCTCTAGCAGTCTGAGAAATGCAAATCAAAACCACCTTAAGATACCATCTTACTCCAGTAAGATGAGCAGCCATTATGAAGTCAAACAACAATAAGTGTTGGTGAGGATGTGGGGAAAAGTGTACACTTGTACACTGCTGGTGGGACTGCAAATTGGTGAGGCCAATTTTGAAAGAAGTATGGATATTCCTGGGAAAGCTGGAAATGGATCCACCATTTGACCCAGCTATCACCCTTCTTGGACTGTTCCCTGAGGATCTTAAAAGAGCGTACTATAGGGATACTGCCACATCAATGATCATAGCGGCACAATTCACAATAGCTACACTGTGGAACCAACTTAGATGCCCTTCAATAGATTAATGGATAAAAAAATGTGGCATCTATACACAATGGAGTATTACACAGCACAAAAATGACAAAATCATAGAATTTGCAGGGAAATGGATGGCATTAGAGCATATTATGTTAAGCGAAGCTAACCAGTCCTTAAAAAATAAATGCCAAATGTCTTCTCTGATATAAAGAGAGCAAATAAGAGCAGAACAGGGAGGAAGAGCATGAGGAAAATATTAACATTAAACAAAGACGAATGGGGGGAGAGAAAGGGAGAGAGAAGGGAAAGCTTATGAAAATTGTAGGAGACCCTCAATGTTACACAAAATCGCATATAAAATGTTGTGAGGGGAAGTGGGGGGGAAACAATGGAGAGAATTGAACAATAGCAGATGAGGTAGAGAGGGAAGATGGGAGGGGAGGAGAGGGTGGATAGTAGGGGATAGGAAAGGTAGCAGAATACAACAGTCACTAATATGCCGTTATGTAAAAGTGTGAATGTGTAACCGATGTGATTCTACAATTCGTATTTGGGGAAAAAATGGGAGTTCATAACCCAATTGAGTCAAATGTATGAAAGATGATATATCTTGAGCTTTGTAATGTTTTGAACAACCAATAAAAATAAATAAATAAATAAATAAAGGTTTAAAATTTAGTGGGAAGAAATCAGCTAAAAATGGGTTCAGATGTATTCATTTTGCTATGCAGAAACTTTGTTTTGTGTAGTTGTAAATATCACAAATTTATTTTACCAGAAAATGCACATAAATTGAGATGAAAGGATAATTCACCTATCTTCATGAAAAATTCATAGCATTTTCTACACTTTTCATACTTCATTTTTTTCGTGAATATTTTGACATGGACAAGGTCTAGTCTTAGGCTATTCTTCCAGAATACTACCTCATCTGACAAGTTCGTACAATGTGTTGGATTGTTCTTTTCATCTTTTATTTAATAGTTTCTAGCTGATAATGTGTATTTTTCTTATCTTTATTTGGACATTATCTTTGCATTTTATGTTTTACTGGGGAAGAGACTCATCAAAAGCTCTTTATTATAAGTATCAACAATCAAACATTTAGAGCATGCAATTATTCTTAATTTTGCATGAAAATAAATTTGTACCATTTTTCTTATAAAGATGTTGTATTATTAATAATGTCCCTACTGTAATAAGTAACTACTTACAAGAAGAATTAAACAATTGACTTTATATCAATTATGAACATGAAAAGTACTAAAATAAGTATTTGGCAATTAATACACAATTGATAGAAATAGAAATCACAAGAACGCCATTTAAAATGTCAGTGCATATGGTCCTTAAATAATAGGTTGTTCAAATAAAATTTCTCTAATTCATAAGAGTTAATATGCCATATTACAGCTTAATGTGATATAAAACCTTAAATTATCAGTATTGATAAATAAGAATGATACCTTTTTACTTAAATATGTTTATTTGATTTTCACTGTAAGATGTTAATTATGGAAGAATTGAGAATTAAGAAAGACTTGGTCTATATTATTTCTAACAGGAAAATCAAAGTACTTTTAAATATATATGTATATATATATAATATATGTAATGCATATGCATGAATATAGATACATATGTGTAATAAATGTATTGTAATATATCTATCAGGTGATTATAATTTTTAGATTTTCTCAAGAAAAAGAATGACTATAAAAAACAGTCTTAAACTTAAATTTCATAGCATACTACTGTTTGTAATGACATGAGAGAAAAATAGATATGGAGGGGAAACGAAAAAGGAAGGGAGAGAAGGGGGAAAATGGGGAAGAAAGTGAGTAAAGAAGAGGGACATGAGTGTATGATGTTAAGATAAAAGTGGAGGGGCTGGGTTTGTGGCTCAGTGGTAACATGCTTTTCTAGCATGTGTAAGGCACATGGTTCTATTCTCAGCACCACATACAAATAAACAAAATGAAGGTCAATCAACAACTGAAAAAATAAAAAATAAAAAAGAAGAAATATTATGAAAATTCCAAGCTTTGATGAATGTTAAATAAAAAAAATTATGTTACATAGCCTTATGTAATTTTAGACTATCCAAAATAGTCACTAAATGTTAGATTATTAGTGCTATAACTAAAAATCCATTGATCTTTCCTCTACATTCTGTGGCATGCTAGTGCTAAAATAAATTGTATTATTAATCCCCCCCCAAAATCCTAATATTTCTACAGTAACTGACCCAGTTGAACATCAATGCAAGTAGACATGATGTGCATTTTGACGTTCATTTTTATTCAACACTGGTACATTACTATTTCTTCAGTTTATGCACATCATAGCATATATGTCTCATCAAAATTTCGCAAATTTATAGGCATTTGTTTCACTTTCAATCACTTCCTGCTTGAGAACACATGTATTCCTCCATGTTTCTTGACTGCTCTTTTCATGAGACTTCTTTCCAAACACATTATTTTCGATTTCCATTATCACATTTGAAGCAAAACTCACAAACCCGTCACAATAAACCATAACACTAATATTACCATTAGATGTGTAACTGGTTGGAATGAATGGTTCTATATAAATATAAGATTTCTTACTTAGTTTCAGATATCAATTCAATCCATTATTTAAAGTGGAACCAGTTATATTATTTATTCACAGTACAGTCTATTCACGAATTATCTCTATATTCATAGACACAGGTACACCTCTTTGTACCCCCAATACTAATTTATACGTCCTCAAAATATAGCTCCCAGAAATGGTGGAAGAAATACTCATGTCACCTGATCTACATATACATTTTATCACAGTAATATTCTGGACACAAAAAGCAAAGGTCACACTTATGATTGTACAAAACCTAAATGGAAAGTGAACATGGATTACTAAAAACATCCATGTCCAGGTTGCCTAATGCTCTCAAATGAAAATCCTATTGGTGACTACATATTTGTTTCTTCCAAAGATTATATATTCAAACTCAACCATGTTGAAAATGTCTAATCCTGTCACTCACTTTATACTTTGCCTGATTTTGTAATGTCTCTATTGATATCTGCTTTTCTACATATTTTCCCCAGTTAATCATTGTGACTTCCTCGTCACATGTGCTGATATTTACATTCACTCTCTTAGCGATACCCTACTTCTAAAGAACTTTTGTTCCAAATCCTACACTCATTCTTCTTCCTAAACCTACCGACTATCTTCCTAATCCTACCCACTATCACTTTTTGACTGGATGTTCTCTTCTACATTCAATCATCCAAGGTGAAAGGTCCTATGCCATTTTATATCGATTTATCTGAAACATCTGTGCAGAATGTAATTCAACGCTAAGTATCCCAATCAAGGGACAAATGACCTTCTGGGCTTCAAATCTTACTTAGATTTCTGTTTTCGTACATATATTTCACCTCTATATTCTTGTAAATATCACAGGTTCCCAATACCATTATTCATGCAGCAGAATGGTTCCTAACCCATATCGAACATGTTAATAACACTAATCATACACTGTTCCCTCAATCTAACTTTGCTGAAGAGCAGCGACAGTGTTGGTCTTACAATACAAGAATGTATGGGATCTTCCACCTGCTGAGAACATCAAAGGTACGTGCAGAAATGATCTCTGGAGAAGATGTAGGCAGCTATGAAGGACCTGAGAGAGCAAAAGACATCTCCATGGCAAACAACCTGGAAGGATGAAGGAATGTGTCTGAATCAGCCTCACTCTTCTTAATGTAGAGTAGACCAAACCAGGCCTGTGTGGAAAGCTCTTCCCAGGTGCGTATGGTTGATATACCATTCTAACGTATGAAATTGTCACAGGAAGTAGGGGCAGCCTCCATCTCATGGAACCCTTGGAAGCAACTGTTAGGACAAAGTGGTAGCCAAGGCAGTGACCTCATTCAGTTCCTGAAAGAAGTGACCACACCTCACTTCCTTGGTGATGAAAGTCTCTGAACTTGGGATCCAGGAAGCCAGGCACCCAGAGCCATTACCAATCCCAGTCCCAGTGGTCTCACTTGTTTGAATTTACCAAAGACAGAGTCAGTCTTTCTTCTTACCTGTTAAGGTCTGTAAACAAGTCAGATTGGCACCTGTTATTTTGCTGGAGAAATGTTAGAGTCTGTAAACAAGTCTGGATGGTGCCTGGCAAAATGCCAGAGGGAGTGGTTTGTGAAGTAACAAAAGCGAGCCATTAAGTGTGAAGATTCCTTATTGGTTGACTGCTGTATCTATTTTATGCTAATGAGATAGGCTGTGTAAAATGTATAAATATCGCTCAGATCTTACAATAAACGGCTCTCATTCCTGCTGCATCAACATACACAAGTTATTCGTCACCCCCCAGGTTATTCTGCTGCAGCGGGACTGCGGCAGATGGTGGCCCGTTACGGGGAGCCCTGGGACACTCACGGGTAAGGGTCGAAAAAAGCTTTCTGTCCATAGATAGGACGGGAGCAATCTGCTCGTCCCTAGGCAGATAGGGCGATAGGAAAAATGACCATTTCGAGAAAATGGAGAAGATTGATGCAGTATGTTTGTGTCTTGTTTTGTCTTGAAATGTTGTATTGTCTTTGTGATGAAAATATGGAAGGGGTGAGAAGTAAATTGATAAGAGAAAAAGGCACCCCAGTGGAACCAAGAATAGTTAGGGCATGTGTTGATAAAAGCCCAGAAACTCTAGTCAGAAAGAAAAAGAAAGTTCAGAAGAAGAAGGATTATCAGGACAAAAGTTGCAGCAAAAGGCTATTACTGAATACTTTTCGATACTGGAGGGTGCGTGAAATGACAAGGCGGCTGCCACCTGCCCAAGCCGATCATGGCGCAGTAAGAATTTTCCAAGAGGCAGTTGAGGGCTCTTCCCCGCCCCCCTGCCCGGGGGAGCGGATCACCACTGTGAGCCCAAATCTAGACCTGACCTGGAGGCACAGTCTCGCAGGGTTTTGCTCCCTGTGCCCGGAAGAAGTTTGAGCCCAGGACTCTCCCTGGGACCATCTGGGGCTGCCCAGGATGCTACAGCTGGCAGAAGATGCCACTGGCATCCCTGAAGTTTGATCATTTCCAAGGCCAGTAACTACAATGGGTCTCCCACACCTGCAGGCTGATGAGTAATGAGTACTATTAAGGCTTATTTCAAATGTAAAAAACCTTGAGATAATGTACTAAAATTGTTCAGAAGGTTGTTTTCTTAGTGAAATGCTACAGGATTTTCTTTAGCCATCCGGAGTTCCTGCCTTCGTCCAAGTGCCGGTGAAAACAAAGGTGGAAGAATTTACAATGTTGCTGAGAACTGGAGGAAACTTCGGCTGAGAACCCGAGGAGACTTCGGAGCTATCGCTGTTTCTGCTACTACAACTTAAGCTAGCTGCCTGGAGAACTTACCTGGACTGTGATTTACCTGAACTCTGAGTTAATCTATTGAGACACTGCTTTATCTGGACTGAGACAACAGACTGTAATCTACAACAACTTGTAACTCGGTATCTTTGCTAACGGTGTCATTGCTGGTATAAGTTTTCCAAGGGCTTCTTGCATGGAGCCATCAATTGGATTGGTATTGTAACATTTTGTATCCTCCCTTTCTGTTTCTAGCAGGTTATTTATGGTGTTTCTGTAAAAAACACTATGGTCCTTATTTAAATTAAACAAAAGGGGGAAATGTTAACGTCTGTAAACAAGTCAGATTGGCACCTGTTATTTTGCCAGAGAAATGTTAGAGCCTGTAAAGAAGTCTGGATGGCGCCTGGCAAAATGCCAGAGGGAGTGGTTTGTGAAGTAACAAAAGCGAGCCATTAAGTGTGGAGATTCCTTATTGTTTGACTGCTGTATCTATTTCATGCTAATTAGATAGGCTGTGTAAAATGTATAAATACCGCTCTTATTCAACAATAAACGGTTTCCAGGCCTGCTGCATCAGTCTACACAAGTTGTTCGTCACCCCCCCGGTTATTTTGCCCAGCCAGCCGGGCTACGGCACTTACCTACTGATGTGAGGATGGCCAAATGCCAGGGAAGCTCTGAAGATGGTTCTTTCCTGATAAAGCAGGTATTGGCTCACCGCTGACTCCTGACTACTTCAAGAGTTGGCAAAGGAAAGCAGATTTGAGACAGAACAAGCAATTTTGGGGAACATAGTATGGCCCACCAGTCAGAGGACACTCTGGATAGTCACAGACCAACTTGGAGGAAAGTGTTGCCTTTGTGGGTGTGGTTGTGGGTTTGTGTATCCCACTGTGTCTGTGGTTATAGACATTAGAAAAGAGAATGCATCAATGGATGTGTTCTGTCTAGTAGAAAGCTTCTCAGCATTCATCCTGCCAAATTTATGAATGGACTACGACTTTCCTTATGAATGGGCAATACCTGCTATCTTCCTAAGTTCCTGTTTTCTTCCTGAATTCTGGCCACTCTCAAGAATAGGCTCATGGTTTTGTGTAAAAGATATGTACCACCTCCAAACTCTGTAACATGGCCTTGTACTGGATAGATGAAGGGAATGGAGAGGAACTCAGAAAACTCAGATATCAGTGTGACCAGTAAAGTGTCAGTGGAGAAACACTGATTTGGGCCTTTTGTTTACCTATTGTTCCGTTGCCCTGAATGTCTGGAAGGTCTTTGCCTCAGTCCACCCCTTTGTGAAGCCTGAAGAAAACAGTTTTCTAATGGAAAATAATGAGCATCACCTGTGGCTCTTTGCTTAATTGCCATGGAAAGGGATGTGTCTGAATCAGCCTCTTGGCCCTGTGTGAGGCTGTGACTTAGATTCTCACCACCTGATGAATCTAAGGAAAGATCTCATGTGTGCATCCAAAACCAAAATGGAAAAAGAGCAGTCTTGTGGATGAAGTCTCTCGCCTTCCTCTGTAAGGTTCCTGATTTCCATCAAGTGAGAATAGGTATCCTTTGGTTCAAAAAGTTTTTCAAAGCCCTGCAGAGGCAAGCCCATAGGTGCTTGGATTTTCTCATGACTCCAATTCACATAAAGAATCTAAACCCCACAGACATTAGGCTCAAATTGGAGAAGCAGAGCAGTATTAATGGCAGGCCTATTTGATCACTCCTTGTTCACAGATAGGTTGTCAAGCCACCCTGACTTTAGACAAATGAGGGTAGGGAGCATATTTTGGATACTGTCTTCAGCTGCGCCCCTCATGGAAACTTCCAGCCAGAGGTAATGATGAGTGTCTATGTGGAAGTAGTTGAGAGCCATGTGGGAGTATTTTGGTTTTAATTGTGGTCATTTGTTTGGCTGATGGAAGAGATGACTGGGTCCACCTTGGCTTGAACTCTGGTGTGAGTCTTCTTAGAGACTGAGTTTGGAAATTACTGCAGAGATGTATTGCCATGAATTGTGTTGGGATTTTTGGAGGCCACACATGGTAGTGGCCTTTGGAAACTGAGGTCTAGGTCCAGGGGGCTTCCCACAGAGCACTGGGAATCTGAGCCAGAATATCACATGATTTTATTCTTTAAGACTTGACAGCCATAGTTGAGAGTAAACACACACATGGACCTCACATTGTAGACCTCAATGGGCCTGGCTTCATTTGATCATTTGGCCACTCTTTGGGAAGTCTTGTCTGTGAGAGTTCTCCAGATGTTTCATTGAAATGGGCTTTCTCACCATTTGATGTTTCCAGAATGAATTAAATCCCACAGTGCCTCCAACCTCATCCTTGAAAAATGGCTAGATAAACATCATAAAAATTTGAAATTCCCATCACCAGGTGTCACTGGATACACTTTGGATTTCCTGTTGCTGATCATGAGTGTACCAGACAGTGCCTTGATTGACTGGGTTTCATGAAAATGGTGTAGAACAGTGATGCAAATAAGTTAAAGTCTGTTGAGTAGTGGGCCTAGAGGAGTGTTTTGCAGGTCTGTGATAAAACTTCTGTGTTGGGATTATGTGGATCTGCCAAAAGGCTTGTAACTGACATGGTGCAGCCAGCAGACCCTTGTATGTAAAGGCATCTTGTTGAATGGAGAGGTTTCAGGTCAATGTTCAGAATCAGGTTGCTATGGTCAAGGGGGCAAGCTATGTGGGATAGAAGCCTGGTTGGTGCATTCTCCTGCAGACGCTGACGCACAACACGTGACAGATCTCCCTCCAGCACTGTGACCCAGTTGAATTTCTTGTATTTCCTGAAGCCAATACCAAACTCCCAGTGTAGCAGCAAGAACACCATGAAAAGTGGAGGATTACCAAATGGCTTCACAGTCCACACGGGGCCACACTTAGCCTTCAGTGGCAAGAGTTTACTTACAAAGAGAGAATTCAGCCTTGCTGCCTCACTTTCTTTGGAAAATAAGAAACCATGTTCTGCAGGTCACATAGATGGAGACCCAGCTTTGGTGGTCTCACTAGAAAGGAAGCCATAGGTCCTGACAACAACATATACTTCAAGTGGCCAACCTCAGAGGCAGGTTCTCCAGAAGTCTTTAGGCTGGCACATCTCCATATTTGTGCAATATTTACCCTGTCCCTTACTTTTGGAAACTCCTCTACCACCTCCAAGATTGTGAACTCGCAATCATGTTCCATTCCTGATATGTATTCACAGATTTTCTAACTCTTCTTCTTTTATTTTGTCTTACTTGGGGCAAAGATAGTGTCAAGGTATTGTTGTGAATGAGAGTAGGAAGATTTTGTGTAGCACATATTTGCATACACAAATATGTTCTACACCATTTTCATGAAACTCAGTAAATCAAGGCACTGTCTGGTATACTCATAATGAGCAACAGGACATTCAATGTTTCTCCAGTGCCACCTGGTCATAGGAATTTCAAAAATTTCATGGTATTTATCTAGCCATTTTTCAAGCATGAAGTTGGAGGCACTGTGGGTTTCAGTTCATTCAGCAAACATTAAATGGTGAGGAAGCTCATTTCAATGAAATCTCTGGAGAACTCTCACAGGCACGGCTTCCCAAAGAGTGGACAAAAGGTCACATTAGGCCAGGCCCATTGAGGTCTACAATGTGAGGTCCATGTGTGTTTTGACTCTCAACTATGGCTGCCATTACTTTAAGAATAAAATCATGTGATATCCTTGCTGAGATTCCCAGGCCTCTGTGGAAATCCACCCGGGGCCTAGGTCTCAGTTTCCAAGAGGGACTTTCATGCGTGGCCTCTTAAAATCCTAACAAAATTCATGGCAATGCTTCTCTGAGTTCAGTTCCAAAACCCAGTCTCTAAGGGGAATCACACCAGAGTTCAAGCCCACGTGGACCCAGTTATTTTTTCCAATGCAACACAAATGACCAAAATTAAAACCAAAACACTCCCACATGGCCTTCATCTTATTCCATATAGTCAATCATCTTAACCTCTGGCTGGAGGTTTCCATGAGGGGCGCAGCCCAAGACAGTGTCCAAAATCAGCTCGTTTGCCCCTCATTTGCCTAAAGTCAGGGTAGCCTGGACACCGTTTCTGTGAACCAGGAGTGAACAAATAATCCTGCCGTTAATACTTCTTTGTTTCTCCAATTTGAGGCCTACTGATTTTAGGTATCGATTCTTTAGGTGATTTAGAGTCATGCGAAAACACAAGCACCTCTGCAGGGCTTTGAAGAACTCATTTGACCCAAAGAATCCCTATTGTCATTTGATGGAGTGCAGGAACCTAACAGAGGAAGGCAAGAGACTTCATCCACAATGAATGACATTTTTTGCCATTTTGGTTTTGGAAGCTCAAATGGGATCATTCTTAAGATCCATCAGGTGCTGAGAATCTAAGTCACAGCCACACACAGGTCCAAGAGGCTGATAAAGAGCCACAGGTGAGGCCCATTCATTTCCATTTGAAAACTGTTTTCTTCAGGCTTCACAAAGGGGTGGCCTGAGGCAAAGACCTTCCTGACATTCAGTGCAACACAACAATAAGTAAGCAAAAGGCCCAAAGCAGGGTTTCTGCACTGAGACTTTCCTGGTCACACTGATATCTGAGTTTTCTGAGATGCTCGCCATTCTCTTCAGCTATCCAGTACATGGCCATGTCACAGAGCTTGGAGATGGTACATATTTTGGACACAAATCCATGAGCCTATTCTGGAGAGTGGCCAGAATTCAGGAAGAAAACAACAACTTAGAAAGATAGCAGGTGTTGCACATCGATAAGACAAGCTGCAGTCCATTCATATATTGGGCAGGATGAATTATGGGAAGATTTATACTAGACAGGACACATCCATTAATGCATTCTCTTTTCTAATGTCTACAACAACGGACACAGTGGGATACACAGAAAGAGAAACACTCGCCATGTCAAATGACTTACTAGAAACTGTCCTCTCCAAACCAAACAAACCGCCTTTCCTATCTATTCTCAGAACATGAGACAAAACAACAAACCCACACCCACTCCCACAAAGGCACCTCCTTCCCCCAAGTACGTCTGTGACTATCCGGAGTGTCCTCTGACTGGTGGGCCATACTATGTTCCCCCGAAATGGCCTGTCTTCTCTCAGATCTTGTTTCCTTGACCAACTCTGTGAAGATGTCAGGAAAAAGTGGTTAGCCACTACCTGTTTTCTCAGGAAAGGTCCATCTTCAGAGCTCTCCTGGCATTTGGCCATCCTCACATCATTAGGTACCAAGAAAACTGACTCTGTCCTTGGTAAATCCAAACAAGTGAGCCCACTGGGACTGGGACTGGGACTGCCTCTGGGTGCCTGGCTTCTTGGATACCAAGTTCAGAGAGTTCCATCACCAAGGAAATGAGGTATGTCACATTCTTTGGAACTGAATGAGGTCACTGCCTTGGCAACCACTTTGTCCTAACAGTTGCTTCCAAGGGTAACATAAGATGGAGGTTGCCCCTACTTCCTGTGACACTTTCATAAGGTAGAATATATATCACCAGTGGCACCCGGGAACAGCTCTCCACTCAGCCCTGGTTTGGTCCATCTTCTGTACAATAAGAAGAGAGAGAGGCAGATTCAGACACATCCCTTCATCCTGACCAGGTTGTTTGCCATGGAAGATGACTTTTGCTCTCTCAGGTGCTTCATACCTGCCTACAACTTCTCCAGGTATCATTTGTGCATGGACATTTGAGGTTCTCATCAGGTGGAAGGTCCCCAACTTTCCTGTATTGTAAGAACCACTCTGTCCCTGCTCTTCTGTAAAATGATTGAGGGAACAGTGTATTCTTGGGGTTAAAAACAGGTTTGATTTGGGTTACGAGTGATTCTGTGTGATGAATAATGGTATTGGGAACCTGCAATATTTACAAGAATATAGAGGTGAAATATAAGTAGGAAAACAGAAATCTAGGTATGATTCGAAGCCCAGAAGGGTTTTGCCCTTGATTGGGATACTTAGCTTTGAATGATGTTCTGCAAAGATGCCTCAGATAATTCGATATACAATGGCATAAGACCTTGTACATTGGATGATTGAATTTAGAAGAGAACATCCAGTCAAAAAGGGATATTCAGTAGGATTAGGAAGATAGTCGGTATGTTTAGGAAAAAGAGTGAGTATAGGATTTGGACCAAAAGTTCTTTAGCAATAGACTTTCGGTTCTTGAGTGAATGAAAATGTCAGCACATATGAAGAGTCAGTCACTATGTTGAACTGGGGAAAATATGTAGAAAAGCAGATATCAATAGAAACATTACGAAATCAGGCAAAGTATAAAGTGAGTGATAGAATTAGACATTTTCAACAGGGTTGAGTTTGAATATATAAATTAGGAAAAAAACAAATATGTAGTCACCAATAGGATTGACAATTGACAGCATTAGGCAACCTGGACATGGATGTTTTTAGAAATCCATGTTCACTTTCCATTTAGGCTTTGGTACAATCATAAGTGTGACCTTTCCATTTTTTGTCCATAATATTACTGTGATAATGAGGTGACATGAGTATTTCTTTCACCATTTCTGGGAGCAATATATTGAAGATGTAAAATGAGAATCGGGGGTACAAAGAGGTGTACCCTGTTTCTAGGAACATAGAGAAAAAGCATGAATAGACCATACAGTGAATAAATAATATAACTTTTTTGAACTTTAAATAATGAATTGAACTGATATCTGAAAAATTAAAGGAAATCGTATATTGATATATAATCATTCATTCCAACCAGGTATATATGTAATGGAAATATTTGTGTTTTGGTTTATCATGAAGAGTGTGTGAGTTTTGCTTCAAAATGATTATGGAAATTCAAAATAATGTGTTTGGAAAGAAGTCTCACGAAAAGACCAGTCAAGAAACCCTGACAATACATGTGTTCTGAAGCAAGAAGTGGTGAAAGTTGAAACAAATGCTTATTAATTTGTGAACTTGTGGATGAAATGTATATCCTGTGATGTGCAAAAACTGAAGAAACAATAATGTACCAGTGTCGAATACAAATGAATGACAAATTACATATCATGTCCCATAGGAGTCTACTTGCATTGATGTTAGACTGGGTCAGTTACTGTAGAATAATTAGGATTTGTATGCACCATTCACTGAAGTTAGTTTTCAGTACTAGGAAACAAATATGTATTTCAGGTGGATGAATATTTCTGATTATAATCTTGTGAAAAGTGGATTATAAATCCACATACATGAACATAAATGAATTTAGAGAGTGTATATTAGACACATATATTTCATATTTTGAAAAATTTGGAGAGTATATCTATATCTATATCTATATCTATACACACACACACACACACACACACACACAACTCACAGACATTAAAAAGTACCAATATAAATGCCAATCGAAATTCATCAGTAAATATGTATCATCCACAAATGCAAAAATATTTATTTTACTGAACATGAGTTAATGTATAATGTTGTTCTACTAGGACGCTCTCCTATAAGTTGAATTTTCATTTCCAACAGCATTTAGGAGGAGTGAACTCTTCTCACAATTTGTATCTGCCAAGACAGCCACCTCACAAAAATGTACGTGTGATACCTGGTAGGATTCTATATATGCATATAAATATACGTGTGTGAAGAGACTACAGAAAAAGGAAACAAGAATTCACATATTTGTTAAGTTTAAAACACATGGAGAATATTTGAAATAAATTTGACTAGATTAATAACTCCTACCTTATATAATGCGAATGTCAAGTCCAACTATACAACATGTCTCCTCTGAAGTACTTGTATTTCTAATGTGTTGGGTTAATATTCTCCATTATATTAGGATGAATAGTCTGAGTCTACTAGGTATGGGTTAGTGTCAGGGATTCAGTATTTCGAATGGAAAATTGGAAAATGAATCCAATGTGTATGTAAATATATGCTGCACAAATATCCTCCCGCTCTCATCCAGAACAATGCCTTGACATTACCTTCACCCCAAGTAAGACACAATTAGAGGAGAAGAGTTACAAAATCAGTGAATACATATCTGGAATGGAAAATGCTCAGGAGTTCACAACCTTGGAGGTGGTAGAGGAGTTTCCAAAACTAAGGGACAGGGTAAACACTCCACAAACATGGAGCTCTGCTGGCCTAAAAACTTTTTGAAAAACTGCCTCTGAGCTTCCACACTTGAAATATATGTTGTTTTCAGGAGATTTGGCTTCCTCTGTAGTGAGACCATCAAAGCTGGGTCTGCATCTATGTGACCTGGAGGACATGGTTTCTTATTTTCCAATGAACAAGATGAAGCAGTGCTGAATCCTCTCTTTGTAGGTAAACTGAGGCCACTGGGGACAAAGTGTCTCCCCGTGTGGACTGTGAAGCCATTTGGTCCTCTTCCACTTTTTGTGGTGTTTTTGCTGCTGCACTGTGAGTTTGGTATTTGTTTCACGAAATACTAGGAGCTAAACTGGGACACAGTGCTGGAGGGAGTTCTGTCACGTGTGGTGGGTCAGGGTCTGCAAGAGAATGCACCAACTAGGCTCCTATCTCTCACAGCTTGCCCCATTGCCCCCTTGTCCATATCAACCTGATTCTTAATTTTCCTCTGAAAACTCTCCATATAACAAGATGCCTTTACATATAAGGGTCTGTTGGCTGCACCATGTCAGTTACAAGCCATTTGGAATCCAATGGTAGATCCACATGGCCCTACCACGGATGTTTTATCAAACACCTCCCCACCACTGCTCTAGACCCACTACTCAGCAGGCTCCAAATTTCTGGCATCTCTGTTCTACACCATTTTCATGAAACTCAGTAAATCAAGGCACTGTCTGGTATACTCATGATCAGCAACAGTACATCCAATGTTTCTCCAGTGCCACCTGGTCATAGGAATTTCAAAAATTTCATGGTATTTATCTAGCCATTTTTCAAGCATGAAGTTGGAGGCACTGTGGGTTTCAGTTCATTCAGCAAACATTAAATGGTGAGGAAGCTCATTTCAATGAAATCTCTGGAGAACTCTCACAGGCATGGCTTCCCAAAGAGTGGACAAAAGGTCACATTAGGCCAGGCCCATTGAGGTCTACAATGTGAGGTCCATGTGTGTTTTGACTCTCAACTATGGCTGCCATTTCTTTAAGAATAAAATCATGTGATATCCTTGCTGAGATTCCCAGGCCTCTGTGGAAATCCACCCGGGGCCTAGGTCTCAGTTTCCAAGAGCGACTTTCATGCATGGCCTCTTAAAATCCCAACAAAATTCATGGCAATGCTTCTCTGAGTTCAGTTCCAAAACCCAGTCTCTAAGGGGAATCACACCAGAGTTCAAGCCCACGTGGACCCAGTCATTTTTTCCAATGCCACACAAATGACCAAAATTAAAACCAAAACACTCCCACATGGCCCTCATCTTATTTCATATAGTCAATCATCTTAACCTCTGGCTGGAGGTTTCCATGAGGGGCGCAGCCCAAGACAGTGTCCAAAATCAGCTCGTTTGCCCCTCATTTGTCTAAAGTCAGGGTAGCCTGGACACCGTTTCTGTGAACCAGGAGTGAACAAATAAGCCTGCCGTTAATACTTCTGTGTTTCTCCAATTTGAGGCCTACTGATTTTAGGTATCGATTCTTTAGGTGATTTAGAGTCATGCGAAAACACAAGCACCTCTGCAGGGCTTTGAAGAACTCATTTGACCCAAAGAATCCCTATTGTCATTTGATGGAGTGCAGGAACCTAACAGAGGAAGGCAAGAGACTTCATCCACAATGAATGAAATTTTTTGCATTTTGGTTTTTAAGCTCACATGGGATCATTCTTAAGATCCATCAGGTGCTGAGAATCTAAGTCACAGCCACACACAGGCCCAAGAGGCTGATAAAGACACATCCCTTTCCAAAGCAATTAAGCAAAGAGCCACAGGTGAGGCCCATTCATTTCCATTTGAAAACTGTTTTCTTCAGGCTTCACAAAGGGGTGGCCTGAGGGAAAGACCTTCCTGAGATTCAGTGCAACACAACAATAAGTAAGCAAAAGGCCCAAAGCAGGGTTTCTGCACTGAGACTTTCCTGGTCACACTGATATCTGAGTTTTCTGAGATGCTCGCCATTCTCTTCAGCTATCCAGGACATGGCCATGTCACAGAGCTTGGAGGTGGTACATATTTTGGACACAAATCCATGAGCCTATTCTGGAGAGTGGCCAGAATTCAGGAAGAAAACAACAACTTAGAAAGATAGCAGGTGTTGCACATCGATAAGACAAGCTGCAGTCCATTCATATATTGGGCAGGATGAATTTTGTTATGATTTATACTAGACAGGACTCATCCATTAATGCATTCTCTTTTCTAATGTCTACAACAACGGACACAGTGGGATACACAGAAACAGAAACACTCGCCGTGTCAAATGACTTACTAGAAAATGTCCACTCCAAACCAAACAAACCGCCTTTCCTATCTATTCTCAGAACATGAGACAAAACAACAAACCCACACCCACTCCCACAAAGGCACCTCCTTCCCCCAAGTACGTCTGTGACTATCCGGAGTGTCCTCTGACTGGTGGGCCATACTATGTTCCCCCGAAATGGCCTGTCTTCTCTCAGATCTTGTTTCCTTGACCAACTCTGTGAAGATGTCAGGAAAAAGTGGTTAGCCACTACCTGTTTTCTCAGGAAAGGTCCATCTTCAGAGCTCTCCTGGCATTTGGCCATCCTCACATCATTAGGTACCAAGAAAACTGACTCTGTCCTTGGTAAATCCAAACAAGTGAGCCCACTGGGACTGGGACTGGGACTGCCTCTGGGTGCCTGGCTTCTTGGATACCAAGTTCAGAGAGTTCCATCACCAAGGAAATGAGGTATGTCACATTCTTTGGAACTGAATGAGGTCACTGCCTTGGCAACCACTTTGTCCTAACAGTTGCTTCAAAGGGTAACATAAAATGGAGGTTGCCCCCGCTTCCTGTGACACTTTCATAAGGTAGAATGTATATCACCATTGGCACCCGGGAACAGCTCTCCACTCAGGCCTGGTTTGGTCCATCTTCTCTACAATAAGAAGAGAGAGATTCAGATTCAGACACATCCCTTCATCCTGACCAGGTTGTTTGCCATGGAAGATGACTTTTGCTCTCTCAGGTGCTTCATACCTGCCTACAACTTCTCCAGGTATCATTTGTGCATGGACATTTGAGGTTCTCATCAGGTGGAAGGTCCCCAACTTTCCTGTATTGTAAGAACCACTCTGTCCCTGCTCTTCTGTAAAATGATTGAGGGAACAGTGTATACTTGGGGTTAAAAACATGTTTGATTTGTTTTACGAGTGATTCTGTGTGATGAATAATGGTATTGGGAACCTGCAATATTTACAAGAATATAGAGGTGAAATATAAGTAGGAAAACAGAAATCTAGGTATGATTTGAAGCCCAGAAGGGTTTTGCCCTTGATTGGGATACTTAGCTTTGAATGATGTTCTGCAAAGATGCCTCAGATAATTCGATATACAATGGCATAGGACCTTGTACATTGGATGATTGAATTTAGAAGAGAACATCCAGTCAAAAAGGGATATTCAGTAGGATTAGGAAGATAGTCTGTAGGTTTAGGAAGAAGAGTGAGTATAGGATTTGGACCAAAAGTTCTTTAGCAATAGACTTTCGGTTGTTGAGTGAATGAAAATGTCAGCACATATGAAGAGTCAGTCACTATGTTGAACTGGGGTAAATATGTAGAAAAGCAGATATCAATAGAAACATTACGAAATCAGGCAAAGTATAAAGTGAGTGATAGAATTAGACATTTTCAACAGGGTTGAGTTTGAATATATAAATTAGGAAAAAAACAAATATGTAGTCACTAATAGGATTGACAATTGACAGCATTAGGCAACCTGGACATGGATTTTTTTAGAAATCCATGTTCACTTTCCATTTAGGCTTTGGTACAATCATAAGTGTGACCTTTCCATTTTTTGTCCAGAATATTACTGTGATAATGAGGTGACGTGAGTATTTCTTTCACCATTTCTGGGAGTAATATATTGAAGATGTAAAATGAGAATCAGGGGTACAAAGAGGTGTACCCTGTTTCTAGGAACATAGAGAAAAAGCATGAATAGACCATACTGTGAATAAATAATATAACTTTTTTGAACTTTAAATAATGAATTGAACTGATATCTGAAAAATTAAAGGAAATCGTATATTGATATACAATCATTCATTCCAACCAGGTGTATATGTAATGGAAATATTTGTGTTTATGTTTATCATGAAGAGTGTGTGAGTTTTGCTTCAAAATGATTATGGAAATTCAAAATAATGTGTTTGGAAAGAAGTCTCATGAAAAGACCAGTCAAGAAACCCTGACAATACATGTGTTCTGAAGCAAGAAGTGGTGAAAGTTGAAACAAATGCTTATTAATTTGTGAACTTGTGGATGAAATGTATATCTTGTGATGTGCAAAAACTGAAGAAACAATAATGTACCAGTGTCGAATACAAATGAATGACAAATTACATATCATGTCCCATAGGAGTCTACTTGCATTGATGTTAGACTGGGTCAGTTACTGTAGAATAATTAGGATTTGTATGCACCATTCACTGAAGTTAGTTTTCAGTACTAGGAAACAAATATGTATTTCAGGTGGATGAATATTTCTGATTATAATCTTGTGAAAAGTGGATTATAAATCCACATACATGAACATGAATGAATTTAGAGAGTGTATATAAGACGCATATATTTCATATTTTGAAAAATTTGGAGAGTATATCTATATCTATATCTATATCTATACACACACACACACACACACACACACAAACACAAACACTCACAGACATTAAAAATACCAATATAAATGCCAATCGAAATTCATCAGTAAATATGTATCATCCACAAATGCAAAAATATTTATTTTACTGAACATGAGTTAATGTATAATGTTGTTCTACTAGGACGCTCTCCTATAGGTTGAATTTTCATTTCCAACAGCATTTAGGAGGAGTGAACTCTTCTCACAATTTGTATCTGCCAAGACAGCCACCTCACAAAAATGTACGTGTGATACCTGGTAGGATTCTATATATGCATATAAATATACATGTGTGAATAGGCTACAGAAAAGGGAAACAAGAATTCACATATTTGTTAAGTTTAAAAACACATGGAGAATATTTCAATTAAAATTTGACTAGATTTATAACTCCTACCTTATATAATGCAAATGTCAAGTCCAACTATACAACATGTCTCCTCTGAAGTACTTGTATTTCTAATGTGTTGGGTTAATTTTCTCCATTATATTAGGATGAATAGTCTGAGTCTACTAGGTATGGGTTAGTGTCAGGGATTCAGTATTTCGAATGGAAAATTGGAAAATGAATCCAATGTGTATGTAAATATATGCTGCACAAATATCCTCCCGCTCTCATCCAGAACAAAGCCTTGACATTACCTTCACCCCAAGTAAGACACAATTAGAGGAGAAGAGTTACAAAATCAGTGAATACATATCTGGAATGGAAAATGCTCAGGAGTTCACAACCTTGGAGGTGGTAGAGGAGTTTCCAAAACTAAGGGACAGAGTAAACCCTCCACAAACATGGAGCTCTGCTGGCCTAAAAACTTTTTGAGAAACTGCCTCTGAGCTTCCACACTTGAAATATATGTTGTTTTCAGGAGATTTGGCTTCCTCTGTAGTGAGATCATCAAAGCTGGGTCTGCATCTATGTGACCTGGAGGACATGGTTTCTTATTTTCCAATGAACAAGATGAAGCAGTGCTGAATCCTCTCTTTGTAGGTAAACTGAGGCCACTGGGGACTAAGTGTCTCCCCGTGTGGACTGTGAAGCCATTTGGTCCTCCTCCACTTTTTGTAGTGTTTTTGCTGCTGCACTGTGAGTTTGGTATTTGTTTCACGAAATACTAGGAGCTAAACTGGGCCACAGTGCTGGAGGGAGTTCTGTCACGTGTGGTGGGTCAGGGTCTGCAAGAGAATGCACCAACTAGGCTCCTATCTCTCACAGCTTGCCCCATTGCCCCCTTGTCCATATCAACCTGATTCTTAATTTTCCTCTGAAAACTCTCCATATAACAAGATGCCTTTACATATAAGGGTCTGCTGGCTGCACCATGTCAGTTACAAGCCATTTGGAATCCAATGGTAGATAAACATGGCCCAACCACGGATGTTTTATCAAACACCTCCCCACCATTGCTCTAGACCCACTACTCAGCAGGCTCCAACTTACTGGCATCTCTGTTCTACAACATTTTCATGAAACTCAGTAAATCAAGGCACTGTCTGGTATACTCATGATCAGCAACAGGACATCCAATGTTTCTCCAGTGCCACCTGGTCATAGGAATTTCAAAAATTTCATGGTGTTTATCTAGCCATTTTTCAAGCATGAAGTTGGAGGCACTGTGGGTTTCAGTTCATTCAGCAAACATTAAATGGTGAGGAAGCTCATTTCAATGAAATCTCTGAAGAACTCTCACAGGCATGGCTTCCCAAAGAGTGGACAAAAGGTCACATTAGGCCAGGCCCATTGAGGTCTACAATGTGAGGTCCATGTGTGTTTTGACTCTCAACTATGGCTGCCATTTCTTTAAGAATAAAATCATGTGATATCCTTGCTGAGATTCCCAGGCCTCTGTGGAAATCCACCCGGGCCTAGGTCTCAGTTTCCAAGAGCGACTTTCATCCGTGGCCTCTTAAAATCCCAACAAAATTCATGGCAATGCTTCTCTGAGTTCAGTTCCAAAACCCCGTCTCTAAGGGGAATCACACCAGAGTTCAAGCCCACGTGGACCCAGTCATTTTTTCCAATGCCACACAAATGACCAAAATTAAAACCAAAACACTCCCACATGGCCCTCATCTTATTTCACATAGTCAATCATCTTAACCTCTGGCTGGAGGTTTCCATGAGGGGCGCAGCCCAAGACAGTGTCCAAAATCAGCTCGTTTGCCCCTCATTTGTCTAAAGTCAGGGTAGCCTGGACACCGTTTCTGTGAACCAGGAGTGAACAAATAAGCCTGCCATTAATAATTCTGTGTTTCTCCAATTTGAGGCCTACTGATTTTAGGTATCGATTCTTTAGGTGATTTAGAGTCATGCGAAAACACAAGCACCTCTGCAGGGCTTTGAAGAACTCATTTTACCCAAAGAATCCCTATTGTCATTTAATGGAGTGCAGGAACCTAACAGAGGAAGGCAAAAGACTTCATCCACAATGAATGAAATTTTTTGCCATTTTGGTTTTGGAAGCTCACATGGGATCATTCTTAAGATCCATCAGGTGCTGAGAATCTAAGTCACAGCCACACACAGGTCCAAAGGCTGATAAAGACACATCTCTTTCCAAAGCAATTAAGCAAAGAGCCACAGGTGAGGCCCATTCATTTCCATTTGAAAACTGTTTTCTTCAGGCTTCACAAAGGGGTGGCCTGATGCAAAGATCTTCCTGACATTCAGTGCAACACAACAATAAGTAAGCAAAAGGCCCAAAGCAGGGTTTCTGCACTGAGACTTTCCTGGTCACACTGATATCTGAGTTTTCTGAGATGCTCGCCATTCTCTTCAGCTATCCAGTACATGGCTATGTCACAGAGCTTGGAGGTAGTACATATTTTGGACACAAATCCATGAGCCTATTCTGGAGAGTGGCCAGAATTCAGGAAGAAAACAACAACTTAGAAAGATAGCAGGTGTTGCACATCGATAAGACAAGCTGCAGTCCATTCATATATTGGGCAGGATGAATTTTGGTATGATTTATACTAGACAGGACACATCCATTAATGCATTCTCTTTTCTAATGTCTACAACAACGGACACAGTGGGATACACAGAAACAGAAACACTCGCCGTGTCAAATGACTTACTAGAAAATGTCCACTCCAAACCAAACAAACCGCCTTTCCTATCTATTCTGAGAACATGAGACAAAACAACAAACCCACACCCACTCCCACAAAGGCACCTCCTTGCCCCAAGTAGGTCTGTGACTATCCGGAGTGTCCTCTGACTGGTGGGCCATACTATGTTCCCCCGAAATGGCCTGTCTTCTCTCAGATCTTGTTTCCTTGACCAACTCTGTGAAGATGTCAGGAAAAAGTGGTTAGCCACTACCTGTTTTCTCAGGAAAGGTCCATCTTCAGAGCTCTCCTGGCATTTGGCCATCCTCACATCATTAGGTACCAAGAAAACTGACTCTGACCTTGGTAAATCCAAACAAGTGAGCCCACTGGGACTGGGACTGGGACTGCCTCTGGGTGCCTGGCTTCTTGGATAACAAGTTCAGAGAGTTCCATCACCAAGGAAATGAGGTATGTCACATTCTTTGGAACTGAATGAGGTCACTGCCTTGGCAACCACTTTGTCCTAACAGTTGCTTCAAAGGGTAACATAAAATGGAGGTTGGCCCCGCTTCCTGTGACACTTTCATAAGGTAGAATATATATCACCATTGGCACCCCGGAACAGCTCTCCACTCAGGCCTGGTTTGGTCCATCTTGTCTACAATATGAAGAGAGAGATTCAGATTCAGACACATCCCTTCATCCTGACCAGGTTGTTTGCCATGGAAGATGACTTTTGCTCTCTCAGGTGCTTCATACCTGCCTACAACTTCTCCAGGTATCATTTGTGCATGGACATTTGAGGTTCTCATCAGGTGGAAGGTCCCCAACTTTCCTGTATTGTAAGAACCACTCTGTCCCTGCTCTTCTGTAAAATGATTGAGGGAACAGTGTATACTTGGGGTTAAAAACAGGTTTGATTTGGGTTACGAGTGATTCTGTGTGATGAATAATGGTATTGGGAACTTGCAATATTTACAAGAATATAGAGGTGAAATATAAGTAGGAAAACAGAAATCTAGGTATGATTTGAAGCCCAGAAGGGTTTTGCCCTTGATTGGGATACTTAGCTTTGAATGATGTTCTGCAAAGATGCCTCAGATAATTCGATATACAATGGCATAGGACCTTGTACATTGGATGATTGAATTTAGAAGAGAACATCCAGTCAAAAAGGGATATTCAGTAGGATTAGGAAGATAGTCGGTAGGTTTAGGAAGAAGGGTGAGTATAGGATTTGGACCAAAAGTTCTTTAGCAATAGACTTTCGGTTGTTGAGTGAATGTAAATGTCAGCACATATGAAGAGTCAGTCACTATGTTGAACTGGGGAAAATATGTAGAAAAGCAGATATCAATAGAAACATTACGAAATCAGGCAAAGTATAAAGTGAGTGATAGAATTAGACATTTTCAACAGGGTTGAGTTTGAATATATAAATTAGGAAAAAAACAAATATGTAGTCACTAATAGGATTGACAATTGACAGCATTCGGCAACCTGGGCATGGATGTTTTTAGAAATCCATGTTCACTTTCCATTTAGGCTTTGGTACAATCATAAGTGTGACCTTTCCATTTTTTGTCCAGAATATTACTGTGATAATGAGGTGACATGAGTATTTCTTTCACCATTTCTGGGAGCAATATATTGAAGGTGTAAAATGAGAATCGCGGGTACAAAGAGGTGTACCCTGTTTCTAGGAACATAGAGAAAAAGCATGAATAGACCATACTGTGAATAAATAATATAACTTTTTTGAACTTTAAATAATGAATTAACTGATATCTGAAAAATTAAAGGAAATCATATATTGATATACAATCATTCATTCCAACCAGGTATATATCTAATGGAAATATTAGTGTTTTGGTTTATTATGAAGAGTGTGTGAGTTTTGCTTCAAAATGATTATGGAAATTCAAAATAATGTGTTTGGAAAGAAGTCTCATGAAAAGACCAGTCAAGAAACCCTGACAATACATGTGTTCTGAAGCAAGATGATTAAAGTTGAAACAAATGCTTATTAATTTGTGAACTTGTGGATGAAATGTATATCCTGTGATGTGCAAAAACTGAAGAAACAATAATGTACCAGTGTCGAATACAAATGAATGACAAATTACATATCATGTCCCATAGGAGTCTACTTGCATTGATGTTAGACTGGGTCAGTTACTGTAGAATAATTAGGATTTGTATGCACCATTCACTGAAGTTAGTTTTCAGTACTAGGAAACAAATATGTATTTCAGGTGGATGAATATTTCTGATTATCATCTTGTGAAAAGTTGATTATAAATCCACATACATGAACATGAATGAATTTAGAGTGTGTATATTAGACACATATATTTCATATTTTGAAAAATTTGCAGAGTATATCTATATCTATATCTATATCTATATACACACACACACACACACACACACACACACACACACAACACTCACAGACATTAAAAAGTACCAATATAAATGCCAATCGAAATTCATCAGTAAATATGTATCATCCACAAATGCAAAAATATTTATTTTACTGAACATGAGTTAATGTATAATGTTGTTCTACTAGGACTCTCTCCTATAGGTTGAATTTTCATTTCCAACAGCATTTAGGAGGAGTGAACTCTTCTCACAATTTGTATCTGCCAAGACAGCCATCTCACAAAAATGTACGTGTGATACCTGGTAGGATTCTATATATGCATATAAATATACATGTGTGAATCGGCTACAGAAAAGGGAAACAAGAATTCACATATTTGTTAAGTTTAAAAACACATGAGAATATTTCAATTAAAATTTGACTAGATTTATAACTCCTACCTTATATAATGGAAATGTCAAGTCCAACTATACAACATGTCTCTGGAGAACCTTTGGATGTCCTGTTGTTTATCATGAGTATACTAGACAGTGCCTTGATTGACTGTGTTTCAGGAAAATGATCTAGAACAGACATGCCAGTAAGTTGGTGCCTGCTGAGGTGTGTGCCTAGAGCAGTGGTGTGTATGTGTGTCATAATACATCTCTGATGTGGCCATATGGATTTGCCATTGGCTTCCAAATGGCTTGTGACAGACATGGTGAGGCCAGCAGACACTAATATGTAAGGGCGTCTTGTTATATGGAGAGGTTTCATGGCAATGTTAAGAATCAGGTTGCAATAGACAAGGGAGAAAGCTATGTGGGATAGAAGCCTGGTTGGTGCATTCTCCTCCAGACCCTGACCCACCACATGTGGCAGAACTCCATCCAGCACTGTGTCCCTTTTGAACTCCTTGTATTTCGTGAAGCAAATACCAAACTACCAATGCAGGAGAAAGAAAAACCATGAAAAAGTGGAGGATGACCAAATGGCTTCACAGCCCAGATGGGGAGAGACTTAGCACGCACTGGTCACATTTTACTTAAAAGAGAGAATTCACCACTGCTGCCTCATGTTCATTAGAAAATAAGAAACCATGTCCTCCAGGTCACATAGAATCAGACCCAGCTTTGATGGTCTCACGACAAAGGAAGCTAAAGCTCCTGAAAACAACATATATTTCAAGTGCCCAACCTCAGAGGCAGTTTATCAAGAAGTCCTTTAGGCCAGCAGAGCTCCATGTTTGTGGAGTTTTTAACCTGTCCCTTACTTATGGAAACTTCTCTACCACATCCAAGGTTGTGAACTCCTGAGCATTTTCCATTCCAGTTATATATTCACAGATTTTAACTCTTCTCCACTAATTGTGTCTTACTTGGGGTGAAGGTAATGTCAAGGCATTGTTCTGGATGAGAGAGGGAAAATATTTTGTGTAGCACATATTTGATAGACATTGGATTCTTTTTCCTATTTTCCATTCAAAATACTGAATCCCTGACACTAACACATACCCTACTAGACTCTGACTACTAATCCTAATATGATGGAGAAAAATAACCCAAATAGAACAGAAATACAAGCAGGTCAGAGGAGGCATGGTGTATTTTTGAACTTTTCTTTTGCATAATAAATGTTAGGTGTTATAAATCTAGTGAATTTTTATTTGGAATAGTTTTTCATGTGTTTTTAAAATTAACAAATATGTGAATCCCTGCCTCCCTTTCTCTCTAGCCTATACAGCACATGTATTTTTATATGTACATATAGAATCCTACCTGGTATCGCACGTACATTTTTGTGAGGTTGCTGACTCGGCAGATATAAATTGTGTGAAGAGACTACCCCTCTTAAACGCTGTTGGAACTAAAAATTCAACCTATGGGTGAGCTTCCTAGTACAACAACATTATACATAATTTCATGTTCAGTAAAGTATATATTTTTGCATCAGTAGATGTTATATATTTCATTATAAATTTCATTTGGCATATATTGCTACTTTTTTATGTTTCTCTGTGTGTTTTTTTGGTATATATATATATATATATATATATATATATATATATATATACTCTCCTGATTTATCAAAACATGAAATATATGTGTCTTATATACACTCTCTACATTCATACATTCATTCATGTTCATGCATGAGGAAATATAATCAACTTTTCTCAAGATTATTATTGGAAATATTCATCCACCTGAAATACATATTTGTTTCCTTGTACTGACAACTCACTTCTGTGAATGGTGCATACAAATCCTAATAATTCTACAGTATCTGACCCAGTTTAACATCAATGCAAGTAGATTCCTATGGGACATGATGTGTATTTTGACGTTCATTTATATTCCACACTGCTACATTAATATTTCTGCAGTTTTTGCACATCATAGGATATATATTTCATCCACAAGTTCACAACTTTATAGGTATTTTTTCACTTTTAATCATTTCCTGCTTCAGAACACATGTATTCCTCCCGGTTTCTTGACTGGTCTTTTCATGAGACTTCTCTGCAAACACATTTTTTTTAATTTCATAATCAGTTTTGAAGCAAAACTCACACACTTTTCATGATAAACCATAAATCTAATATCACCATTAGATGCATAACTGTTTGGAATGGATGATTGTATATCAATATTAGGTTTCCTCTATATTTTCAGAAATCAATTCAATCCATTATTTAAAGTTCGAACCAGTTATATTATTTATTCACAGTATGGTCTATTCATGCATTATCTCTATATTCATAGGCACAAGGTACACCTATTTGTACCCCCAATTAATTTATACGTCTTCAAAATATTGCTTTCCTACATATTTTACCCAGTTCATCATTGTGACTGACTCTTCACATGTGCTGACATTTACATTCACTCTCTACCTGAAACCCTATTGCTAAAGAACTTTTGGTCCAAATCCTATACTCACTCTTTTATCTAAACCCACCGACTATTTTCCTAATCCTACCGAATATCCCTTTTTGACTGGATGTTCTCTTCCACATTCAATCATCCAAATTAGAAGGTCCTATGCCATAGTATATTGATTTAACTGAGACAACTGTGCAGGACATAAATCAATGCTAAGTATCCCAATCAAGGGCCCAATGCCCTTCTGGGCTTCAAAACTTACCTAGATTTCTGTTTTCATACTTATATTTCACCTATATATTCTTATAAATATCGCAGGTTCCTAATACAAATATTCATTCCAGAGAATGATTCCTAACCCAAATTGAACATGTTATTAACCCTAACCATACACTTTTCCCTCAATCTAATTTTACAGAAGAGCAGGGACAGAGTTGGTCTTACAATACAGGAATATAGGCGATCTTCCAGCTGCTGAAAACCTAAAAGGTCCATGCTGAAATGATCCTTGGAGAAGATGTAGGCATCTATGAAGGACATGAGAGAGCAAAAGTCATCTTCCATGGCAAACAACCTGGTCAGGTTGATGGGATGTGTCTGAATTAGCCTCTCTCTTCCTAATGTAGAGAAGATGGACCAAACCATGCCTGTGTGGAGAGCTGTTCCCCGGTGCCTATGGTTGATATACCATTCTAACATATGAATGAGTCACAGCAAGTAGAGGCAGCCTCCATCTTTTGGGAACCATGTAAGCAACTGTTAAAACAAAGTGGTTTCCAAGGCAGTGACTTCATTCAGATCTTGAAGAAAGTGACATCACCTTACAGTTTTGGTAATGAAAGTCTGTGATCTTGGGATCCAGGAAACCAGGCACACAGAGTCAAACCCACTCCATGTCCCAGTGGGCTAACTTGTTTGGATTTAACAAGACAGAGTTACTCTTTCTTTGTACCTACTGATGTGAGGACAGCCAAATGCCTGGAAACTATGAAGACTGGCCTTTCCAGAGAAAGCAGGTAGTTTCTCACCATGGGCTCCTGACAACTTCACAGAGTTGGCCAAAGAGAACAGATTGGAGACAGGACACGCCATTTTGGGGGAACATAGTATGGCCCACAAGTCAGAGGACACTCCGGATAGTCACAGACCTACTTGGGGAAAGGAGGTGACTTTTTGGGTGTGAGTGTGAGTTTGTGGTTTTGTCTCATGTTCTGAGAATAGTTAGGAAAGCTGGTTTGTTTGTTTTGGAGTGGACTGTGTCTAGTAAGTCCTTTGACAAGGTGAGTGTTTCTGTGTCTATATATCATACTGTGTCCGTGATTGTAGACAGTAGAAAAGAGAATGCATCAATGGATGTGTCCTGTCTACAAGAAAGCTTCAAAGCATTCATCCTGTGCAATTAATGAATGGACTGCAGGTTGCCGTATGGATGGGCAACTCCTGCCATCTTTCTAAATTCCTGTTTTCTTCCTGAATTCTGGACACTCTCCAGAATACGCTCATGATTTTGTGTCCAAGATATGTACCACCTCCATCTCTGTGACATGGCCATGTACTGGATAGCTGAAGGGAATGGCGAGTATCTCAGAAAACTCAGATATCAGTATGCCCAAGAAAGTCTCAGTGGAGAAACCCTGCTTTGGGCCTTTTGCTTACCTATTCTGTTGCCCTGAATGTCAGGAAGGTCTTTGCCTCAGGCCACAATTTGTGAAGCCTGCAGAAAATAGTTTTCAAATGGAAAAGAATGGTCATTACCTGTGCCTCTTTGCTTAATTGCTTTGGAAATGGATGTTTCTGAATCAGCCTCTCAGCCCTATGTGAGGCTGTGGCTTAGATTCACAGCACATGATGGGTCTAAAGAAAAATCCCATGTGTGCATCCCAAACCAAAATGGGCAAAAGAGCTGTCAGAGTGGTTCTTACAATACAGGAAGGTTGGGAACCTTCCACCTGATGAGAACCTCAAATGTCCATGCACAAATGATACCTGGAGAAGTTGTAGGCAGGTATGAAGCACCTGAGAGAGCAAAAGTCATCTTCCATGGCAAACAACCTGGTCAGGATGAAGGGATGTGTCTGAATCTGAATCTCTCTGTTCTTATCGTAGAGAAGATGGACCTAACCAGGCCTGAGTGGAGAGCTGTTCCCGGGTGCCAATGGTGATATACATTCTACCTTATGAAAGTGTCACAGGAAGTAGGGGCAACCTCCATCTTATGTTACCCTTGGAAGCAACTGTTAGGACAAAGTGGTTGCCAAGGCAGTGACCTCATTCAGTTCCAAAGAATGTGACATACCTCATTTCCTTGGTGATGGAACTCTCTGAACTTGGTATCCAAGAAGCCAGGCACCCAGAGGCAGTCCCAGTCCCAGTCCCAGTGGGCTCACTTGTTTGGATTTACCAAGGACAGAGTCAGTTTTCTTGGTACCTAATGATGTGAGGATGGCCAAATGCCAGGAGAGCTCTGAAGATGGACCTTTCCTGAGAAAACAGGTAGTGGCTAACCACTTTTTCCTGACATCTTCACAGAGTTGGTCAAGGAAAGAATGTCTGAGAGAAGACAGGCCATTTCGGGGGAACATAGTATGGCCCACCAGTCAGAGGACACTCCGGATAGTCACAGACCTACTTGGGGCAAGGAGGTGCCTTTGTGGGAGTGGGTGTGGGTTTGTTGTTTTGTCTCATGTTCTGAGAATAGATAGGATAGGCGGTTTGTTTGGTTTGGAGTGGACAGTTTCTAGTAAGTCATTTGACACGGCGAGTGTTTCTGTTTCTGTGTATCCCACTGTGTCTGTTGTTGTAGACATTACAAAAGAGAATGCATTAATGGATGTGTCCTGTCTAGTATAAATCTTCCCATAATTCATCCTGCCCAATATATGAATGGACTGCAGCTTGTCTTATCGATGTGCAACACCTGTTATCTTTCTAAGTTGTTGTTTTCTTCCTGAATTCTGGCCACTCTCCAGAATAGGCTCATGGATTTGTGTCCAAAATATGTACCACTGCCAAGCTCTGTGACATGGCCATGTACTGGATAGCTGAAGAGAATGGCGAGCATCTCAGAAAACTCAGATATCAGTGTGACCAGAAAAATCTCAGTGCAGAAACCCTGCTTTGGGCCTTTTGCTTACTTATTGTTGTGTTGCACTGAATGTCAGGAAGGTCTTTGCCTCATGCCACCCCTTTGTGAAGCCTGAAGAAAACAGTTTTCAAATGGAAATGAATGGGCCTCACCTGTGGCTCTTTGCTTAATTGCTTTGGAAAGAGATGTGTCTTTATCAGCCTTTGGACCTGTGTGTGGCTGTGACTTAGATTCTCAGCACCTGATAGATCTTAAGAATGATCCCATGTGAGCTTCCAAAACCAAAATGGCAAAAATTATCATTCATTGTGGATGAAGTCTCTTGCCTTCCTCTGTTAGGTTCCTGCACTCCATCAAATGAGAATAGGGATTCTTTGGGTCAAATGAGTTCTTCAAAGCCCTGCAGAGGTGCTTGTGTTTTCACATGACTCTAAATCACCTAAAGAATTGATACCTAAAATCAGTAGGCCTGAAATTGGAGAAACAAAGAAGTATTAAAGGCAGGCTTATTTGTTCACTCCTGGTTCACAGAAACGGTGTCCAGGCTACCCTGACTTTAGGCAAATGAGGGGCAAAGGAGCTGATTTTGGACACTGTCTTGGGCTGCGCCCTTCATGGAAACCTCCAGCCAGAAGTTAAGATGATTGACTATATGGAATAAGATGAGGGCCATGTGGGAGTGTTTTCGTTTTGATTTTGGTCATTTGTGTGGCATTGGAAAAAATGACTGGGTACACGTGGGGTGAACTCTGGTGTGATTACCCTTAGAGACTGGATTTTGGAAGTGAACTCAGAGAAGCATTGCCATGAATTTTTTTGGGATTTTAAGAGGCCACGCATGAAAGTCGCTCTTGGAAACTGAGACCTAGGCCCCGGGTGGATTTTCACAGAGGCCTGGGAATCTCAGCAAGGATATCACATGATTTTATTCTTAAAGAAATGGCAGCCATAGTTGAGAGTCAAAACACACATGGACCTCACATTGTAGACCTCAATGGGCCTGGCCTAATGTGACCTTTTGTCCACTCTTTGGGAAGCCGTGCCTGTGAGAGTTCTCCAGAGATTTCATTGAAATGAGCTTCCTCACCATTTAAAGTGTGCTGAATGAACTGAAACCCACAGTGCCTCCAACTTCATGCTTGAAAAATGGCTAGAAAAATACCATGAAATTTTTGAAATTCCTATGACCAGGTGGCACTGGAGAAACATTGGATGTCCTGTTGCTGATCATGAGTATACCAGACAGTGCCTTGATTTTCTGAGTTTCATGAAAATGGTGTAGAACAGAGATGCCAGAAATTTGGAGCCTGCTGAGTAGTGGGTCTAGAGCAGTGGTGGGGAGGTGTTTGATAAAACATCCGTGGTAGGGCCATGTGGATCTACCATTGGATTCCATATGGCTTGTAACTGACATGGTGCAGCCAGCAGACCCTTGTATGTAAAGGCATCTTGTTACATGGAGAGTTTTCAGAGGAAAATTAAGAATCAGGTTGATATGGACAAGGGGGCAATGGGGCAAGCTGTGAGAGATAGGAGCCTAGTTGGTGCATTCTCTTGCAGACCCTGACCCACCACACGTGACAGAACTCCCTCCAGCACTGTGTCCCAGTTTAGCTCCTAGTATTTCGTGAAACAAATACCAAACTCACAGTGCAGCAGCAAAAACACCACAAAAAGTGGAGGAGGACCAAACGGCTTCACAGTCCACACGGGGAGACACTTAGTCCCCAGTGGCCTCAGTTTACCTACAAAGAGAGGATTCAGCACTGCTTCATCTAGTTCATTGGAAATAAGAAACCATGTCCTCCAGGTCACATAGATTCAGACCCAGCTTTGATGGTCTCACTACAAAGGAAGCCAAATCTCCTGAAAACAACATATATTTCAAGTGCAAAACTCAGTGGCAGTATCTCAAAAAATTTTTAGGCCAGCAGAGCTCCATGTTTGTGGAGTGTTTACCCTGTCCCTTAGTTTTGGAAACTGCTCTACCACCTCCAAGGTTGTGAACTCCTGAGCATTTTCCATTCCAGATATGTGTTCATTGATTTTGTAACTCTTCTCCTCTAATTGTGTCTTACTTGGGGTGAAGGTAATGACAAGGCATTGTTCTGGATGAGAGCAGGAGGATATTTGTGCAGCATATATTTACATACACATTGGATTCATTTTCCAATTTTCCATTCGAAATACTGAATCCCTGACACTAACCCATACCTAGTAGACTCAGACTATTCATCCTAATATAATGGAGAAAATTAACCCAACACAATAGAAATACAAGCACTTCAGAGGAGACATGTTGTATTGTTGGACTTGACATTTGCATTATATAAGGGAGGAGTTATAAATCTAGTCAAATTTTAATTGAAATATTCTCCATGTGTTTTTAAACTTAACAAATATGTGAATTCTTGTTTCCCTTTTCTGTAGCCTATTCACACATGTATATTTATATGCATATATAGAATCCTACCAGGTATCACACGTACATTTTTGTGAGGTGGCTGTCTTGGCAGATACAAATTGTAAGAAGAGTTCACTCCTCCTAAATGCTGTTGGAAATGAAAATTCAACCTATAGGAGAGCGTCCTAGTAAAACAACATTATACATTAACTCATGTTCAGTAAAATAAATATTTTTGCATTTGTGGATGATATATATTTACTGATGAATTCGATTGGCATTTATATTGGTACTTTTTAATGTCTGTGAGTGTTGTGTGTGTGTGTTTGTGTGTGTGTGTGTGTATATATAGATATAGATATAGATATAGATATAGATATAGATATACTCTCCAAATTTTTCAAAATATGAAATATATGTGTCTAATATACACTCTCTAAATTCATTCATGTTCATGTATGTGGATTTATAATCAACTTTTCACAAGATTATAATCAGAAATATTCATCCACCTGAAATACATATTTGTTTCCTAGTACTGAAAACTAACTTCAGTGAATGGTGCATACAAATCCTAATTATTCTACAGTAACTGACCCAGTCTAACATCAATGCAAGTAGACTCCTATGGGACATGATATGTAATTTGTCATTCATTTGTATTCGACAGTGGTACATTATTATTTCTTCAGTTTTTGCACATCATAAGATATACCTTTGCCAAGGCAGTGACCTCATTCAGTTCCAAAGAATGTGACATACCTCATTTCCTTGGTGATGGAACTCTCTGAACTTTGTATCCAAGGAGCCAGGCACCCAGAGGCAGTCCCAGTCCCAGTCCCAGTGGGCTCACTTGTTTGGATTTACCAAAGATAGAGTCAGTCATTCTTGGTACCTACTGAAGTGAGGATTACCAAATGCCTGGAGAGCTCTGAATAGGGAGCTTTCCTGAGAAAGCAGGTAGTGGCTCTCCACTTTTTTCTTACAACTTTACAGAGTTGGCCAAGGAAAACAGATCTGAGAGAGGACAGGCCATTTCGGAAGAACAGAGTATGGCCACCAGTCAGAGGACACTCTGGTTAGTCATACACCTATGGGGAAGGAGGTCCCTTTTTGGGAGTGCGTGTGGGTTTGTGGTTTGTCTCATGTTCTGAAAATAGGTAGGAATGGCGGTTTGTTTGTTTTGGAGTGAACTGTTTCCAGTAAGTCGTTTGAAGAGGTGAGTGTTTCCATGTCTGTGTATCCCACTGTGCCTGTGGTAGTAGACATGAGAAAAGAGAATGCAGCAATGGATGTGTCATGTCTAGTATAAAGCTTCCCAGCATTCATCCTGCCCAATTTATGAATGGAGTGTGGCTTGCCTTATGCACGGGCAACACCTAATACCTTCCTAAGTCCCTGTTTTCTTCCTGAATTCTGGCCACTCTCTAGAATAGGCTCATGGTTATGTGTCCAAGATATGTACCAAATCCAAGGTCTTTGACATGGCCATGTACTGGATACCTGAATGGAATGGCCAGCATCTCAGAAAACTCAGATATCAGTGTGACCAGGAAAGTCTCAGTGGAGATACCCTGCTTTGGGCCTTTTGCTTACCTATTGTTCTGTTGCCCTGAATATCAGGAAGGTCTTTGTCTCATGCAACCCCTTTGTTAAGCCTGAAGAAAACAGTTTTCAAATGGAAATGAATGTGCATCACCTCTGGCTCTTTGCTTAATTTCATTGGAAAACGATGTGTCTGATTCAGGCCCTTTGCCCTGTTTTAGGCTGTGACTTAGATTCTCAGCACCTGATGGAAGTAAAGAAAGATCCCATATGTGCATCTAAACCAAAATGGAAAAACGTTCAATCAATGTGCATGAATTATATTGCCTTCCTTTGTTAGGTTTCTGAAATCCATCATGTCAGAATAGGGATTCTTTGGGTGAAATGAGTTCTTCAAATCTCTGCAGAGGGGCTTGGCTTTTCTCATGACTCCAATTCACAAAAAGAATCTAGACCCAACAGTCAGAGAGCCTCAAATTGGAGAAGCGAAGCAGTATTAAGGGCAGGCCTATTTGATCACTCCTGGTTCACAGGAAGGGTGTCCAAGCCACCCTGACATTCGGCAAATGAGGGGCAAGGGAGCTTATTTTGGACACTGTCTTGGGATGTGCCTCTCATGAAAACCTCCATCCAGATGTTATGATGAGTATCTTTATGGTAGAAGATGAGGGCCATGTAGGAGTGTTTTGGTTATAATTGTGGTCATTTGTGTGGCAGTTGGAAGAGATGACTGGGTAAGCCTGGGCTTGAATTCTGCTGTGATTCCCCTTAGAGACTGAGTTCTGGAACTGACCTCAGAGAAGTATTGACATGAATTGTGTTGGGATTTTAGGAGGCCATGAATGAGAGTTGCCATTGGAACCTGGGATCAAGGCCCAGAGTGGCTTTCCACAGAACACTGGGAATCACAGCCAGGATATTACATGATTTTATTCTGAAAGACTTGGCAGGCATAATTGAGATTCAAAACACACTTGGACCTTGCTTTGTAGACCTCCATGGGCCTGGCTTCATGTGACATTTTGGCCACTCTTTGGGTAGACTTGCCTGTGAGAGTGCTCCAGAGATTTCCCTGAAATTAGCTTCCTCACCATTTAATGGTTCCTGAATGAATTGAAACCAACATTGCCTCCAAATGCATCTGTGAAAAAATGCTAGATAATTACCATGAAATTTTAGAAATTCCGATGACCAGCTGGCACTGGAGGACCTTTGATGTCCTGTTGATGATCATAAGTATAACAGACAGGGCCTTGATTGACTGGGTTTCATGAAAATGGTGTAGAACAGAGATGCCAGTAAGTTGGGGCCTGGTAAGTAGTGGGCCTAGAGCTGTGTAATGCAAATGTGTGATAAAACATCTGTGGTGGGGCCATGTGGATCTTCCATTGGCTTCCAAATGGCTGTGACTGACATGGTGCAACCATCACACCCATATATGTAAAGGCATATTTTTATATGGAGAGGTTTCAGGGCAATGTTCAGTATCATGTTGCTATTGTCAAGGGGGCAAGCTACTTGAGATAGAACCCTGGTTGGTGCATTCTCCTGGAGACCCTGCCAACCACACCTGACAGAACTCCCTTCAGCACTGTGTCCCATTTGAACTCGTTGTATTTCATGAAGCAAATACCAAACTCCCAGTGCAGCAGCAAGAAACACCACGAAAATTTGAGGATGACCATTGGTTTCACAGTCCACACGGGAAGACCCTTAGCCCTCAGTGGCCAAAGTTTACCTACAAAAAGAGAATTCATCACTGCTGCCTCATTTTTATTTTAAAATAAGTAACCATTTCCTCCAGGTCACATAGATGCAGATCCAGCTTTGATGGTTTCACTACAAATAAAGCTAAAGCTCCTGACAACAACATATATTTCAAGTGCCCAACCTCAGAGGCAGATTCTCAAAAAGTCTTTTGGCCAGCAGAGCTCCATGTTTGTGGAGTGTTTACCCTGTCTCTTACTTTTGGAAACTCCTCTACCACCTCCAAAGATGTGAAATCTGGAGCATTTTCCATTCTAGATATGTATTCACAGATTTTCTAACTCTTCTCCTCTAATTGTGTCTTACTTGGGGCGAAGGTAATGTCAAGGCATTGTTCTGGAGGAGAGTGGGAAGATTTTTCCGTAGCATATATTTGCATACACATTGGATTCAGTGTCCTATTTTCAATTCAAAAGACTGAATACCTGACTCTAACCCATACCCTACCAGACTCTGACTACTAATCCTAATATGATGGAGAAAAATAACCCATAAAGAATAGAAATACAAGCAGTACAGAGTAGGCATGGTGTATAGATGGACTTGCCTTTTGCATGATACAGAGTTGGAGTTATAAATCTAGTCAATTGTTTGTTGAAATAGTTGTCCTAGTATTTTTAAGGTTAACAAATATGTGAATTCCTGTCTCCCTTTCTCTGTATTCTTATATGCACATATAGATTCCTATCTGGTACCAAACGTACATTCTTGTGAGGTGGCTGACTTGGCAGATACAAATTGTTAGAAGAGATCACTCCTACTAAACCCTGTTGGAACTGAATATCCAACCTATGGGTGAGCTTGCTAGTTGAACAGCATTATACATAAATCCATGTTCAGTAAAATGAATATTTTTAGATCTGTGGATGGTATATATTTTATAATGAATTTTGATTGACATATATATTGCTACTTTTTTGTCTGTGTGTGTGTTTTATGTATATGTATATATATGTATATATATATATATATGTATATATATATATATATATATACATATATATATATATATATATATATATATATATACATATATATATATATATATACACTCTCCAGGTTTTCAAAATATGAAATATATGTGTCTTATATTCACTCCCTAAATTCATTCATGTTCATGTATGTGGATTTATAATCAACTATTCACAAGATTATTCTCAAAATATTCATCCACCTGAAATTTGACTATGCTCTCAAATGTCAATCCTATTTGTGACTACATATTTGTTTCTTCCTAAGATTATATATTTAAACTCAACCCTGTTCAAAATGTCTAATCCTATCACACACTTTATTCTCTGCCTGATTTTGTAATGTCTCTATTGATATATGCTTTCCTACATATTTTCCCCACTTCATCATTGTGACTGACTCTTCACTTGTGCTGACATTTACATTCACTCTCTAATCGAAATCCTATTGCTAAGAAACTTTAGTTCCAAATCTTATACTCACCCTTCTTCCTAAACTTACTGACTATCTTCCTAATGCTACAGACTATCCCTTTTTGACTGGATGTTCTCTTCTACATTCAATCATCCAAGTAAACGTGGTGCGAGCTGCAGAGGAGGAGAGTACCAACAGGCTATCTCATGCAACATCAAAGGGTTTATTGGGTGTCCAGAATGCTGGGGTTCAGAGCTCACCTGAATAGTGCAGATAGCCCTGAGAATAGCTGAAGTAGAGCTTATATACTTTCCCTGGAGAGAGAAGGGAGGGAATTGTATTGATGTGTCAGGGCGAGTGGGCGGTTTGCATGCAACTGGGAGAGGGAGTACATTCTGCAATTTGGCAGCTGGATATAGAACATTCTGGGAACAAGTTTTGCAAACATTTCTCAAGATTTCAACAGTGTTCTGTTAAGCATACAGAAAAACAAGATGTGACAAGTACCTATTTTATTAATATTTCATTCCCCACTTCTTCTTCTGGCTAATTTTAATCATAAAAATGATCATTGGAGGGTGTCACATTCAATGTCTGCTAGTGGGGTATTACCATAAGTTTAACTCCTCCAATTTGAGCCTGGAGAAAAGACATTACACGGTTGAGCAAACAGGGTTTTATAGTTAGCAATAATATGAGGATTATTATTGGACCGGCCAGGGTTGATAAAAACGTAGTTAACCGGGGGGACTGTGTGAACCAAGACTCAAGCCACCCTTTTGGGCCCTCTCTCACTTGTTGATGCTCTTCAAGGTGTCTTTTAAATTTACTCATAGATTTTATTACGACTCCAGTATAGTCAGCATTAAAACAACATTCTTCCCTCAATGCAGCACAAAGGCCCCCTTCTCTAATGAAGAGGAGGTCCAACCCTCAACTGTTCTGTAAAACAACTTCAGAGAGAGAGGTTAAAGTTTCATGCAAAGCCCTGAATGAGGTTTCTAATATCTTACTTTTGCTCTATTGCTGCTTCTAATTGGGTCATCTTTTTTGTCCCATGGACAATGCCACTGGTTCCTCTGCCCACCCGTGCAGCAACTCCTATTCCTAATAGGATGGCTAAAGTGAGGGATATATGTTCCCAGTGGAACCGGTTGTATGCCCCCCCTATTTGATCTTCAAATGAACCTGCGTCATGATAGAGCACTCTGGGAAACATCTGCACCATTACACAATTTATCACATATCTTGATCATTTCATGAAAACATAAACAATGTTTAAGTATATAGAATTATGCTGTTGTAGGCACTGACAAAGCAAGGCACCTAAGATAGCACTCAAGAGAGGGAAACAGTCCTATTTGGTTGAAACCGTATTCAGAGGGCATTGCTTCTATTGTAATCAATTAATCCCCTGAAACTCAAGTTTAGGTAGTTTCAGAATTTTGTACCCAACATATAAGGGATGGGGCTCAGAAGTTCACAGTCTTCAGAAGTTTAAAAAAGCAGTATTTGTTTCTGTTTTTCCTTCTGTTCTGGGCAAGTTAACTTTTCAAGGACACCTGGGAGGAGGAGAGCTTTTTCTTCCATTTCTTATTTTCCCCCTGCCAGCTGTTACCATGGAGCCCGGTTGGTAATTTCTTTATCTTAGAAATGTAGCCATCTCTGTGAAGCCCCAACTGAAGGCCAGAGGACTTGTTCACATATTTTGTGAAAAACTAGTTAGGGGTTGTCTAGCTTAGAAGTACTGAGATTTTTAGCCAGTGGCCAAGTAGAACAGGGCAATACGAAAGAGAAAGTTTATCTACATTAAAGTCTTTATTGGGACTGTTTTGCTGAAAGTTCAAAACTCAGCCATGGTGAAGACTTCTGAAGAAGGTCATTTAAGACTTTTCTGTGGGCCTGGTACAGAGGGGGAAAGACGGGGAAGGTGGGGCTGAGAGCACCTCCGAGGATCTGCGAATGAGGGAAAAGAGAGATGTAAAAGAATAATGCGAAAGGGTATTGGGAATTTCCTAGCAGCAAACTTGAGCAGTAGATCAGGTAGAGCAGAGTGAAAGACGGGAGTGAGGATCCCAAAATCCTGTGAGGGACTTTAAATTTTAGTAACCTGTTTTCAGTGATGACAAAGCAACTTTAAAGGCCAATTATATTACATCTTGGATAAGGGTCTCAGGGCTCTCCTCAGCTCGTTTGAGCATTGGGTTAGCTGGTAAGAGGACCTGGTGGGACCCGGTGAGGGCACTGACAGGAGATGAGAGGAATGAGTCGGTGGAGCGGTACCTATGTACCTGCTACCTCAGCAAGGGGCCGATGGTCTGAGAACTGGTGGAGCTTTGGGTTTCTGATCTAGTAATTGGAGGGGAGAAATCAAGTTGCTGAGATGGGAGTGACATCAGAGGGTCTGGAGCAGAAGGCTGAGGATAATGATCTATTGGAGAAGCATAGTTCAGGATGTGAGTGAGGGAGGGAAAAGGCTTCCACATAGGGGAATTTCCTTTCACTCTTTTAAGCACATGCAGAAGTTAAAAAGGTCACGCAAAATTTGAGGATCTAGAGACCCATCTGGGTGCCATAGTTTTTGGTTGTCTAATTGGTAATGTGGCCAATGCTGTGTACTGAATTTGATGAAGAATTGGGGTTTCATCAGGCAGCCCCTGTATGCACACATTTCCATGACATACAGAAAAAGTCGGCTTTTCCCCCACACAGCCATTACTCTTTGTGGCTTTGATAGTCTGCCAGGCAAACTTAGTAATCTAGACTAGCCAATCTGCATCTGGCTCGCGTGTCCCTACATCCATAATGTTTGTTTTCATTATCTATGGTACAGAAGGGATTTAATGGTATTTTAGTGGGATCCTCTTCATCAGGGATATCACAATAGGAAATACCTATAGCCAGCTAACAAATGTCTGGGTGGAGAGATGGCCACCAGGTCCCTAAGGGGGCTGTATGCGAGATAGACCATACTTCTTTTCCAGTAGGATTTGTGATCAGCCATCACTGCTTAATGGGCTGATGAGGGTTAGGACTACTTGTAGCCAAGGGGAGAGTATATAACCTTATTCACATTGCCAATACACAATTTGAAACTGTTACCAGTCTTTTTCAGTTTCCAGAAAGATTCTGTATAGGCAGAAGGCTTGAGATGAGAGGTATGGATCCAGGAAGTGATTCTGTTTACGTTTACCACTGTAGGTGTTATAATAGCACCTGGTATGGTCCTTTTCAGCGGGGTACCAGGGATGACACCTGATATCATCTTACATAGATGAAATCTCTTACTTGATATGGATGTGGAATCCCCTGGTTCCCAGTTGGGTAGGCAGTGGCCAGCTGTTTTCACAGGTATTACTGAGTTCTTTCAAGATCTTTAAGTCTGTCAAGCAAGGGGGTGTGGAAAGGATCTTTAGGTCTTACAGTTGGGCTTAGGTCCCCTACTGGAGGAGGGCCACCATAAAGAATTTCACATGTGGTAAGGTTACTCAAAGAAACAAAGGGATTTTTTCTTGCATGAAACATTGCATAAGGCAGGAGCATAGTCCAATCTTATGCTGGTCTCTAAGCTTAATTTCATTAAGGTCTCTTTAATGGTTCTATTCATTCTTTCTACTTGTCTTGAACTCTGTGGTCTATAAGCACAATTTAACTTCCAATTAATCCCCAGGTTCCTGGCTAACCCCTGACTTACCTGGGTCATGAACATTGGTCCATTGTCAGATCCTATTACCGGCTTAGCTTCCTCCAATGGTAGAGAGGCTTAGTCAGCAGCAGCGGAATCACTTAGAGTGTGTTGTGTGTTAGGGGACGAGGGCAGGGGATAAGGAGGGGGAGAAGAGTCCAGTAGAGTCAAATCTGTGACTCAGGGAGAACAGAGGGTGGAGGAGGAGGAGGTTGAGAGGGTTTGAGAGATCATGGGGGAAGGAGTAGGAGCAGAGGTAGGGGCAAGGAAAGGCTTCACCCATGGAGGAGGAGATTTGCAGAGGTCCTGCCAAGTTAAGATATATGGCTGTTGATCCGGATGGCTATGTGGCGCTGGCTGAAAGACAATACCTCTGACTTTTTAAATTAGTGGGAAGTAGAAAGATCCTTCTAGGGGCCATACGACTCCAAAGATGGGCCATTCTGAGGCACAGAGATTCTGCCAGGTCCAGCGTTTTACTAAAAAAAGAAAGATTCTGAGCCCTTAAGCGGACTTTGGTCCAGTGATCAAGGGTCAGGGACAGAGGCATTGACGTGCTCTGTTCCATAATGAAAGTTCCACAAACAGTAAAAGCAAGGACACACGACACAGATAAGACAAGACCATAAAGACAGGCAATGAACATCCAACACTGAGACCAGGAATGAGTAGCCGGCAAAACCCAATGGTATGGCAATAACGAATCTAAAAGAAAATATCACTGAGTCGAGAAGACTATTGTTCCTTGATTTCCCGAGTTCTCTGCGGGGTCCTCCAGAGAGGTGCCCTTTGTCTCTGTGACATGTCTCTCAGCCACCGTCGGAGAGAGCCCAGGCTCTTCATCGCCAGCAATTTTGCCAAGCCCTAACAAGAAACCTGAAACCAGAAAGAGGCGCCTTACTTGCTCCGAGAGGAGCCCGTTGGGGTCTCTCTCTCGTCCGCCACTGCTGGAACTCAGTGGAAACTCAATATGTAAAGGTCAGGCGAGTGTCAGAGGAAGATACTACCAAGAGACTGTCTCATGCAACAGCAAAGGGTTTATTTGTGGTCCAGCATGCTGGAGCTCAGAGCTAAATTAAATAGAGCAGAGACCTCTGAGAACAGCTTAAGCAGAGCTTATATACTTTCCTTGGAGAGGGAAGAGAGGGAAGTTCAGTGATGGGTAAGGGCGAGTGGGCGGTTTGCATGACACCAAGTGAGGGAGTACATTCTGCAGTTCGGCTGTTGGGAACAGTACATTCTAGAACAAGATTAGCAAACATTTCTCAAGATTTCAACAGTGTTTTGTTAGGCATACAGAAAAACAGGAAGTGACAAGTACCTATTTTATTAATTTTATTAACCTTTCACTACCGACTATGCCTTTTTGACGTGATGTTCCTTCTACATTAATTCATGCAACGTACAAGGTGCTATGCCATTGTATATCGATTTATCTGAGACAACTCTGCAGAACGTAATTCAACACCACGTATCCCTATCAAGGGCCCAATGCCCTTCTTTGCTTCAAATCAGACTTAAATTTCTTTTTTCATACATATATTTCACCTATATATTCTTCTACACATAGCAAGTTCCCAATACGATCATTCATCCAGCAAAATGATTTCTAACCCAAATCGAGCATGTTTTTAACCATAACCGGACACTGTTCCCTCAATCTAACTTTACAGAAGAGCAGGGCAGGAGTTGATATTACAATACAGAAATGTAGAAAAACTTCCACCTGCTGAGAACCTCAAAGGTCCATGCAGAAATGATCCCTGGAGAAGATGTAGGAAGCAATAAAGGACCTGAGAGACCAAAAGTCGTCTTCCATGGCAAACAACCCGGTCAGGATAAAAGGTTGTGTCTGAATCAGATTTTTTTTTAATGTAGAGATCATGGACCAAACCAGGCCTGTGTGGAGATCTATTCCTGGGTGCCTTTGGTTGATATACCATTCTAACTTGTGAAAATGTCACAGGAAGTAGGGGCAGCCTCAATCTCTTGGGACCCTTGGAAGCAACAGTTAGGACAAAGTGGCTGCCAAGACAGTGCCCTCATTCAGTTCAGGAAGGAAGTGACCTCACCTCACTTTCTTGGTGATGGAACTCTCTGAACGTGGGATCCAGGAAGCCAGGCACACAGAGCCAGTCCCAGTCCCAGTCCCAGTGGTCTCACTTGTTTGGATTTACCAAGGACAGGGTCAGTATTTTTTGGTACCTACAGATGTGAGGAAGGCCCAATGCCAGGAAAGCTCGGATGCAGGGCTTTTCATGAGAAAGCAGGTAGTAGCTCACCGTTGGCTCCTAAGAAGTTTACAGAGTTAGCCAAGGAGACAAGATCTGAGACAGGAAAGGCCATTTTGGGGGAACATATTATGGCCCACAAGTCAGAGGACACTCTGGATAGTCACAAACCTACTTAGGGGAAGAAGGTGCCTTTGTGGGTGTGGTTGTGGGTTTGTGGTTTTGTCTCATTTTCTGAGAATAGGTAGGACAGTCGGTTTGTTTCATTTGAAGTGGACTGTTTCTAGTAAGTCTTTTCACAGGGCGAGTGTTTCTATGTCTGTGTATTCCACTGTTTCCGTGGTTGTAGACATTAGAAAAGAGAATCCATCAATGGATGTGTCGTGTCTAGTAGAAATCTTCTCAGCATTCATATTGCCCCGTTTATGAATGGACTGTAGCTTGCCTTATCGATGAGCAACACCTGCTACCTTCCTAAGTTTCTATTTTCGTCCTGAATTCCGGCCAATCTCAAGAATAGGCCCATGGTTTTGTGTCCAAGATATGTACCACCTACAAGCTCTGTGACATGGCCATGTACTGGATAGCTGTAGGGGATGGCGAGCATCTCAGAAAACTCAGATATCAGTGTGACCAGGAAAGTCTCAGAGGAGAAACCCTGCTTTCGGCCTTTTGCTTACCTATTGTTCTGTTGCCCTGAATGTCAGGAAGTTCTTTGCCTCAGGCCACCCCTTTGTGAAGCCTGAAGAAAACAGTTTTCAAATGGAAATGAATGGGCATACCTGTGGCACTTTCCTTAATTGCTTTGGAAAGGGATGTGTCTGAATCATGCCCTTGGCCCTGTGTGTGGCTGTGGCTTAGATTCTCAGCACCCGATGGATCTAAAGAAAGTTACCATGTGTGCATCCAAAAGAAAATTCGCCAAAAGAGCAATTATTGGGAGGAAGTCTCTCGACTTCCTCTGTAAGGTTCCTGACTTCCATCAAGTGAGAATGGGATCCTTTGGGTCAAAAGAGTTCTACAAAACCTGCAGAGGCTAGCCCATTGTGCTTGGGTTTTCTCATGACTAAAATTCACATAAAGAATCTAAACCCCACAGACAGTAGTCCTCAAATTGGAGCGGTATTAACGGCAGGCCTATTTGATCACTTTTGGTTCACCGGATGGGTGTCCAGGCCACCTTGACTTTAGGCAAATGAGGGGCAAAGGAGCTTATTTGAGACACTGTCTTGGTCTGCACCCCTCATGGAAACCTCCAGCCAGATTATGATGAGTGTCTATATGAAAGAAGATGAGGCCCATATGGGAGGGTTCTTGTTTTAATTGTGGTAATTTGTGTGGTAGTTGGAAGAGATGACTGGGTCCACCAGGGCTTGAACTCTGGTGTGATTCCCCTTAGAGACTGAGTTCTGGAACTGACCTCAGAGAAGTATTGCCATGAATAGTGTTGGGATTTTAGGAGACCACGCATGAGAATCGCTTTGGGAAACTGAGATCTAGGCCCAGGATGGCTTTCCACAGAGCTCAGGGATTCTGAGCCAGGATATCACATGTTTTAATTCTTAAAGACTTGGTAGCCATAATTGAGAGTCCAAACACACATGGACCTCACATTGTATACCTCAATGGGCCTGGATTCATGTGTCCTTTTGGCCACTCTTTGGGAAGGCTTGCCTGTGAGTGTTCTCCAGAGCTTTCATTGAAATGAGCTTCCTCACCATTTAATGGTTCCTGAATTAAATGAAACCCACAGTGCCTCCAACTTCATACTTGAAAAATGACTAGATTAATACCATGAAATTTTTGAAATCCCCATGACCAGGTGGCACTGGATAACCTTTAGATATCCTGTTGCTGATCATGAGTATAACAAACAGTGCCTTGATTGACTGAGTTTCGTGAAAATGGTGTAGAACAGAGATGCCAGTAAGTTGGAGCCTGCTGGGTAGTGGGCGTAGAGCAGTGGACTATAGGTGTGTAAATAAATATTTTTGGTAGGACCACCTGGATCTTCCATTGGCTTCCAAATCTTGAGACTGACATGGTGCAGGCAGCAGACCTTTATATGTAAAGGCATCTTGTTATATGTAGAGGTTTCAGGGCAATGTTCAGAATCAGGTTGCTATAGTCAAGGGGAAAGCTATGTGGGATAGAAGCCTGGTTCGTACATTCTCTTGCTGACCCTGACCAACCACACATGACAGAACTCCCTCCAGCATTGTGTCCCAGTTTAACATATTGTATTTCATGAAGCAAATACCAAATTCCCAGTGCAGCAGTAAGAAACACCCTGAAAAGTGGAGGATGACCAAATGGCTTCACAGACCACACGGGAAGACACTTAGCTCCCAGTAGCAACAGTTTACCTACAAAGGGAGTTTTCAGACCTGCTGCCTCATGTTCATTACAAAATAAAGAACCATGTCCTCCAGGTCTCATAGATGCAGACCCAGATTGCAGAATCACATCAGTTGCAGAACCATTGATTTAAATATTGCCATACATATATTTCTTGTGCCTAACCTCAGAGGAAGTTTCTCAATAAGTCTTTAGGTCAGCACAGCTCCATGTTTCTGAAGTGTTTACCATCTCCCATACTTTTGTAAACTGTTTCACCACCTCCAGTGTTGTGAACTCCTGAGCATTTTTCATTCCACATATGTATTCACAGGTTTTCTAACTCCTCTCCTCTAATTGTGTCTTACTTTTAGCGATGGTTATGTCAAGGTATTGTTCTGGATAAGAGAGGGAAGATTTTTGTGTATCACATGTTTGCATACACATTAGATTAATTTTCCTATTTTCCATTTGAAATACTGAATCCCTGACACTAACCAATACCCTACTAGACTCTGACTACTAATCCTAATATCATGGAGAAAAAAAAACCTAACTGAATAGAAGTACAGTCCTTTTATAGGAAGCATGGTGTAGATTTGTATTTGTCTTCCTCTTTATCAAGAGTATGTGTTTTAAATTTAGTAAACTTTTCATTTTAATATTTCTCCATGATTTTTTAAAGTTATCACATATGTAAATTCCTGTCTCCCTTTCTCTGTATCCTATTCAGCACATGTAATTTTTTTATGCATATACAATATCCTACCTGGTATAACACGTACATTCTTGTAAGATCACTGACTTTGGAATATAAAAATTGTGAGAAGAGATGACTCTCCCTAAATAATGATGGAACTGAAAATTCCACCTATGGGTGAGCTTCCTAGTGAAAAACACTATACATAAATCCATGTTCAGTAAAATGAATATTTTTGGATTTGTGAATGAATTATATTTCATGATGAATATCGATTGGCATATATATTGCTAAATATTAATGTGTGTGTGTGTGCATGTGTGTGTGTGTGTGTGCGTGTGTGTGTGTGTATATTCTACGGATTTTAAAAAAATATGAAAAATATGTGTCTTATTATACACTCCCTAAATTCATTCATATTCATTTATGTTCATTTAAATTCAAATTTTCACAAGATTATTCTCAGTAATATTCATAAACCTGAAATATATTTTGGTTTCCTACTACTGAAAACTTAGTTCAGTGGATGGTGCTTAAAAATCCTAATATTTCTACAGTAACTGACCCAGTTTAACATCAATGCAAGTAGATTGCTATGGGACATGATGTGTAATTTGAAGTTCATTTTTACTCAACACTGGTACATTACTATTTCTTCAGTTTATGGACATCATAGGATGTATTTTTTCATCCAGAACTTCACAAATTTTTTTGGCATTTGGTTCACTTTCAATTACTTACTACTTCAGAACACATGTATTCCTCCATGTTTCTTTACTGGTCTTTTCACTAGACTTCTTTCTAAACACATTATTTTCGATTCCATAATCATTTTTGAAGCAAAACTCACTCTTCACGACAAACCGTAACCCTAATAATACCATTGCATATATAACTCGTTGGAATGATGGTATATATATCAATATAAGATTTCCAATATATTTTCAGATGCAAACTCAATCCATTATTTAATGTTGGATCCAGTTACATACTTTATTCACAATATGGTCTATTCATGCATCATCTCAATAATCATCAACACAAGGTACACCTATTTGTATCCCCAGTACTAATTTATAAGTTTCCAGAATATTACTCCCCTTTATGGTGGAAGAAATACTTATGTCACCTGATCTACATATACATTTTACCACAGTAGTATTCTGGACACAAAATGCAAAGGTCACACATATGATTGTACCAAAGCCTAAATGGAAAGTGACCATGGATTACTAAAAGCATCTATGTCCAGGGTGCCTACTGCTCTCAAATGTCAATCCTATTGGTTACTACATATTTGTTTCTTCCTAAGATTATATATTTAACCTCAAGCCTGTTGAAAATATCTAATCCTATCACTCACTTTATACTTTTCCTGATTTCCTAATGCCCCTATTGATATCTGCTTTCCTACATATTTTTCCCAGTTCATCATTGTGACTGTCTCTTCACATGTGCTGACATTTACATTCACCCTCTAACTGAAAACCAATTGCTAAAGAACTTTTGGTCCAACTCCGAGACTCACTCTTCTTCCTAAACCTACTGACTATCTTCCTAATCCTACAGACTATCCCTTTTTGACTGGATGTTCTCTTCTACTTTCAATCATCCGAGGTATAGGGTCCTATGCCATTGTATATTGATTTATCTGAGACCTCGGTGCAGAACATAATTCAATCTAAGTATACCAATCAAGGGCCCAATGCCTTTCTGGGCTTCAAATCTTTCCCAGATCTCTGATCTCATACATATATTTCACATTTATATTCTTATAAATATCACAGGTTCCCAATACCGTAATTCATCCAGCAGAATGACTCCTAACCCAAATCGAACATGCTATTAACACTAACCATACACTGTTCCCTCAATCTCACTTTACAGAAGAGCAGGGACAGAGTTGGTCTTAAAATCCAGGAAGGAAGGGTATCATCCACCAACTGAGAACCTCAAAAGTCCCTGCAGAAATAATCCCTTGAGTAGGTGTAGGCAGGTATGAAGGATCTGAGAGAGCAAAAGTCATCTTCCATGGCAAACAACCTGGTCAGGTTGAAGGGATGTGTCTGAATTAGCCTCTCTCTTCCTAATGTAGAGAAGATGGACCAAACCATGCCTGTGTGGAGAGCTGTTCCCCGGTGCCTATGGTTGATATACCATTCTAACTTATGAATGAGTCACAGCAAGTAGAGGCAGACTCCATCTTTTGGGAACCTTGGAAGCAACTGTTAAAACAAAGTGGTTTCCAAGGCAGTGACTTCATTCAGTTCTTGAAGGAAGTGAACTCACCTTACATTATTGGTGATGAAAGTCTGTGATCTTGGGATCCAGGAAACCAGGCACACAGAGTCAAACCCACTCCATGTCCCAGTGGGCTCACTTGTTTGGATTTAACAAGACAGAGTCACTCTTTCTTGGTACCTACTGATGTGAGGACAGCCAAATGCCTGGAAACTATGAAGACTGGCCTTTCCAGAGAAAGCAGATAGTTTCTCACCACGGGCTCCTGACAACTTCACAGAGTTTGCTAAAGAGACCAGATCGGAGACAGAACACGCCATTTTTGGGGAACATAGTATGGCCCACAAGTCAGAGGACACTCCGGATAGACACAGACCTACTTGGGGGAAAGAGGTGCCTTTTTGGGTGTGAGTGTGAGTTTGTGGTTTTGTCTCATGTTCTGAGAATAGTTAGGAAAGCTGGTTTGTTTGTTTTGGAGTGGACTGTTTCTAGTAAGTCCTTTGACAACGTGAGTGTTTCTGTGTCTATATATCATACTGTGTCCGTGATTGTAGACAGTAGAAATGAGAATGCATCAATGGATGTGTCCTGTCTACGAGAAAGCTTCAAAGCATTCATCCTGTGCAATTTATGAATGGACTGCAGGTTGCCGTATGGATGGGCAACTCCTGCTATCTTTCTAAATTCCTGTTTTCTTCCTGAATTCTGGACACTCTCCAGAATACGCTCATGATTTTGTGTCCAAGATATGTACCACCTCAATCTCTGTGACATGGCCATGTACTGGATAGCTGATGGGAATGGTGAGTATCTCAGAAAACTCAGATATCACTATGCCCAAGAAAGTCTCAGTGGAGAAACCCTGCTTTGGGCCTTTTGCTTACCTATTCTGTTGCCCTGAATGTCAGGAAGGTCTTTGCCTCAGGCCACACTTTGTGAAGCCTGAAGAAAATAGTTTTCAAATGGAATTGAATGGTCATTACCTGTGCCTCTTCGGTTAATTGCTTTGGAAATGGATGTGTCTGAATCAGCCTCTTGGCCCTATGTGAGGCTGTGGCTTAGATTCACAGCACATGATGGGTCTAAAGAAAAATCCCATGTGTGCATCCAAAACCAAAATGGACAAAAGAACTGTCATGGTGGATAGAGTCTCTCGCCTTCCTCTGTAAGGTTCCTGACCTCCATTAAGTGAGAATAGGGATCATTTGGGTCAAGTGAATTCTTTAAAGTTCTGCAGAGGCTATCCCATAGGTTCGTGGGTTTTCTCATGACTCCAATTCACATCTATGTTTACAGAAGAGCAGGGACAGTGTTGGTCTTACAATACAGGAATGCAGTGGATCTTCCATCTGTTGAGAACCTCAAAGCTCCATGCAGAAATGATCTCTGGAGAAGATGTAGGCAGCTATGTAAGACCTGAGAGAGCAAAAATCATCTTCCATGGCAAACAACCTGGTCAGGATTAAGGGTTGAGTCAGAATGAGCCTACCTCTTCTTAATGTAGAGAAGATGGACCAAACCCGGCCTGTGTGGAGAGCTGTTCCCTTTTGCCTACGGGTGATATACCATTCTAACTTGTGAAAGTGTCACAGGAAGTAGGGGCAGCCCTCATCTCATGGGACCGTTGGAAGCAATTGTTATGACAAAGTGGTTGCCAAGGCAGTGATCTCATTCAGTTCCTGAAGGACGTGATCTCATCTCACTTCCATGGTGATGGAACTCTATGAACTTGGGATACAGAAAGCCAGGCACCCAGAGCCAGTCTCAGTTCTAGTCCCAGTGGTCTCACTTTTTTGGATTTACAAAGGACAGAGTCAGTCTTTCTTGATACCTACTGATGTGAGGATGGCCAAATGCCAGGAAAGCTCGGAAGAGGGGCTCTTCCTGAGAAAGCAGATAGTGGCTCACTCCTGGCTTCTAACAACTTCACATTGTTGGCCAAGAAGACCAGATCTGAGACAGGTCAGGCCATTTCGGAGCATCATAGTATGGCCCATCAGTCAGAGCACACTCCGGAGAGTCACAGACCTATTTGGGGGAAGGAGGTGCCATTGCGGGTGTGGGTTTGTGGTTTTGTCTCATGTTCTGAGAATAGTTAGAAAAGGCGGTTTGTTTGGTTTGGAGTGAACTGTTTCTAGTAAGTCGTTTGACAATGCAAGTGTTTCTATGTCTGTGTATCCCACTGTGTCCGTACTTGTAGACATTAGAAAAGAGAATGCATCAATGGATGTGTCCTGTCTCATAGAAAGCTTCCCAGCATTCATCCAGCACAATTTATGAATTGAATGCGGCTTGCCTTATTGATGGGCGATACCTGCTACCTTCCTAAGTTGCTGTTTTCTTCCTGAATTATGGCCAATCTCCAGAATAGGCTCATGGTTTTGTGTCCAAGATATGTACTACCTCCAAGCTCTGTGACATGGCCATGTACTGGATAGCTGAATGGAATGGCGAGCATCTCAGAAAACTCAGATATCAGTGTGACCAGTAAAGTCTCAGTGGAGAATCCCTGCTTTGGGCCATTTGCTTACCTATTGTTCTGTTGCCCTGAGAGTCAGGAAGGTCTTTGTCTCAGGCCAACCCTTTGTGAATCCTGAAGGAAAGATTTTTCAAATGGAAATTAATATGCTTTACCTTTGGCTCTTTCCTTAATTGATTTGGAAAGAGATGAGTGTGAATCAGCCTCTTGGCCCAGTGTGATTCTTTGACTTAGATTCTCAGTACCTGATGGATCTAAAGAAAGATCCCATGGGTGCATAAATCCAAAATGGCATAAAGAGCAGTCATTGTTGATGAAGTATTTTGCCTTCCTCTGTAAGGTTCCTGAATTCCATCAAGTGAGAATAGGGATCTTTTGGGTCAAATGAGTTCTTCAAATCTATTCAGAGGCTATCCAATAGGTGCTTGAGTTTTCTCATCTTTCCAATTCACATAAAGAATCTGTACCCGACACTCAGTAGGACTCAAATTGGAGAAGCAGAGCAGTATTAAGGGCAGGCCTATTTGATCACTCCTGGTACACAGGAAGGGTGTACAGGCCACTGGGAATTTAGGCAAATGAGGGGCAACAGAGCTTATTTTGGACACTGTCTTGGGCTACGCTAATGCTATCAAATGTCAATCCTATTGTTGACTTCATATTTGTTTTATCCTAAGCTCATATATTCATCCTCAACCCTGTTGAAAATATCTAATCCCATCACTCACTTTATTCCTTTCCTGATTTCCTAATGTCTCTATTGATATCTGCTTTCCTACATATTTTGCCCTGTGCATCATTGTGACTGACTCTTCACTTGTGTTGACGTTTACATTGACTCTCTAACCAAAACCCTATTGCTAAAGAACTTTTGTTCCAAATCCTATACTCACTTTTCTTCCTAAACTTACCGACTATCTTTCTAATCCAACTGACTATAACTTTTTGAATGGATGTTCTCTTCTACATTCAATGATCCAAGTACAGTTCAGGTTTCTATTCAACCGGGTGAGGGAGTAGATTCTGCAGTTTGGCAATTGGGGACAGCACATTCTGGCAACAAGATTAGCAAAGAGTTCTCAAGATTTCAACAGTGTTTCGTTAAGTGTACAGAAAAACAGGAAGTGACAAGTACATATTTTATTAACCTTTCATTCCCCACTTCTTTTTCTGGCTACTTTTAATCATAAAAGTGATCTTTGTGGGGTGTCACATTCTATGTCTGCTAGTGGGGTATTACCATAATTTTAATTTGTCCAACTTGAGCTTGGAGAAAAGAAATTACATGGTTGAGGAAACAGGGTTTTATAGTTAGTAATAATATGAGGATTATTATTGGACCGGCCAGGGTTGATAAAAACGTAATTAACCAGGGGGACTGTGTAAAAAAAGACTCAAACTACCCTTTCTGTGCCTCTCTCTCTCTCGTTGTTGCTCTTCAAGGCATCTTTTTAATTTACTCATAGATTTTTTTACAACTCCAGTATTGTCGACATAAAAACAACATTCTTCCCTCAATGAAGCACAAAGGCCCCCCTCTGTCATGAAAAGGAGGTCCAACCCTCGACTGTTCTGTAAAACAACTTCAGAGAGAGAGGTTAAAGATTCCTGCAAAGCTGTGATGGAGGTTTCTAAAATCTTTAAGTTTTGATCTATTGCTGCTTCTAATTGGGTCACTTGTTGTGTCCCATGGACCAGAGCAGTGGTTCTTGTGCCCAACCCTGCAGCAACTCCTATTCGTAATAGAATGGCTAAGGTGAGGGACATATGTTCCCAGCGGAACCGGGTTGTATGTCCCCCTCTTTGATCTTCAGATGAACCTGCGTCATGATAGAGCACTCTGGGAAACATCTGCACCATTTCACAATTAATCACATCTGTTGACCATTTCATGAAAACATAAACAATGTTTAAGTATATAGAATTATACTGTTGTAGGGACGGACAAGGCAAGGAACCTAAGATAGCACCAAAGACACGGAAACAGTCTTTTTTGGTTTCAACCAGATTCAGAGGGCATTGCTTCTGTTGTAATCAATTAATCCCCTGAAACCCAAGTTACGTAGTTTCAGAATTTTGTACCCAACACGTAAGGGAAGGGGCTCAGAAGTTCACAGTCTGCAGAAGTTCACAAAAAGCAGTTTTTGTTTCTGTTTTTTCCTCAGTTTGGGCAAGTTAACTTTTCAAGGACACCTGGGTGGGGGTGTCTTCCCTTTCTTTTTTTCCCCCTTCCAGCTGTTTCTATACAGCCCAGTTTGTAACTTCTTTATCTTAGAAATGTAGCCATCTCTGTGAAGCCCCAGCTCAAGGCCAGAGGCCTTTTTTTCAAATATTTTGTGAAAAACTAGTAAGGGTGTGTCTAGATCAGGAGTGCTGAATTTTTTAGCCAGTTGCCAAGGAGACCAGGGCAACACAAAAATAGGAAGTTTATCTACAGTGAACTCTTTTATCGGGATTCTTTTGCTGAAAGTCCTAAATCAGCCATGGTGAAGACTTCTGGAGAAGGTCAGTTAAGACTTTTCTGTGGGCCTGGTACAGAGGGGGACAATTTGGAAGGCAGGGATAAGAGCAGCTCTGTGGATCTGAGAATGAGGAAGGAGAGATGTAAAAGAATATTGGGAGAGGGCTTTGGGATCTTAATAGCAACAAAAACTTGAGCAGTAGAACAGATAGAACAGAGGGGGAGACGGGAGTGAGATTCCAAAAAGCCTGTGAGGGACTTTGAATTCTTAGTAACCTGTTTTTAGTGATGACAAAGCAACATTAAAGGCCATTTTCATTACATCTTGTATTAGGGTCTGAGGATTCTTCTCAGCGGGTTTGAGCTTTGCATTAGGTGGTAAGAGGACTGGGTGGGACCCGGTGCGGGCACTGACAGGAGAGGAGAGGAGTGAGTGAATGGAGTGGTACCTCAGTACCTGCAACCTCAGCAAGGGAGCAATGGTCTGAGAACCAGTCGAGATTTGGGTTTTTGATCTAGATATTGGAGGGGAGAAATCAAGTTGCTGAGGTGGGAGTGACAGCAGAGAGTCTGGAGCACAAGGCTGAGGGTGAGCATCTATTGGAGAAGCATAGTTCAGGATGTGAGCAAAGGAGAGAGAAGGCCTCCACATAGCGGAATCTCCATTCACCCTTTTGAGCACTTGCAGAAGTTAAAAAGGTCACACAGAATTTGAGGATCTAGAGACCCCTCTGGGGGCCATCGGTTTTGGTTATCTAATTCGTAATATGGCCAATGCTGTGTACAGAATTTGATGAGGAGTTTGGGTTCCATCTGACAGTCCCTGTATGCTCACATCCCCATGACTTACAATAGAAGTCTGCTCTCCCCCCCCCACAGCCGTGACTGTTTGTGGCTTTGATAGTCTGCCGGGCAAACATAGTAATCTAGGCTAGCCAACCTGCATCTGGCTCACGTGTCCCTACATCTATAATGTTTGTTTCCATTATCTATGGTACGGAAGGGATTTAATGGAATTTTAGTGGGATCCTGTTAATCAGGGATATCCCAATAGGAAAGACCTATAGCCAGCTGACAAATGACTGGGTGGAGAGATGGCCACCAGGTTCGTAAGGGGGCTGTATTCGAGATAGGCCATACTTCGTGTCCAGTAGGATTTGTGATCAGCCATCGCAGCTTAAGGGGCTGATTAGGGTTAAGACTACTGGTCGTCAAGGGGAGAATAAATATCTTCCAGGATCTTCTTTACAACCATTTGCAATGTTTCTTTTTTCTTCTTTTTTATTTCTTTTTTTGTGTGTGTGTGGGGAAGGCTTCAATACATCCTGAAAATGTATGTTCAAAGACTAGGAGTTATTTAAGTCCATACCTTACTGGCTTAATTTCAGTAAAGTCCACTTCCCAGAATTGTCCTCGTCTGGTTCCTCATAGGTGCTTTCCTGCAGGAAGCTTGGAAGTGTAAGCTTTAACCAATTAATGGACCTGACAGGCTTTTGTTACCCATTCAGTTATTTCCTTTTGCTGTGAGTAGGTTAGTGGAAAACTGTGTTCTTGATCCTTCACGAATGAATGCAGTTTCTTTGAACAAAGGTGAGTGAGTTGATGAACATTTGCTACTGACATAGTTAGAGCCATGATTATAGGAGTAGTTACTGAAGAATTAAAAAATTCCACTTGAGGGCCTTCAAGGTTAAAAGTTATTTTGGCCCAGAGCTTGGTGAGCAGAACTCTGCCCATCAATGGGGCCAGGCATTCTGGGATTACTAGGAAGGAGTGATGGATTTTTCCTTTTCCCTGGTCCATGGTCCTCGTAGTTGTCAAAGCCCGATATTTACTTCTGTTAGACTCTTGAATTAGAGACCTTTTATTCGGTAGAGGGCCCAATGGGCCTTACGGGCTGAGTATATTCACCCTGCATCTACTTCAAAGTTTATTGTGTTCCCCTCCACTTCAAAAGTTACCTTGAGGTCAGGGAGAGGATCTGAGCCCGGACTTTCTTAGTATTCCTCCAGAGTCAGAATATCTGGCTGGCATGGCTGTCTCTTTCTAGGGCACTCTTTGGCCCAGTGTCCTTTTTCTTTAGAGTAGGCACATTGATCTGAGGCCAGGGGTGGCCTCTAGTGTGTGCCCAGGTATCCCTTCCTGTCTCTCTGTTTCTTAATTTCTGGCCTATTTCTTGTTGTGACCAGGACCTTAGTCAATGCCTTAGTCTGTCTTTTGTTTCTTTTATCCTCACTCAGCTCCCTTCTCTTCCTCAGTTTCTCTCTTAAAGTATACCTTCTCGGGTTCTCTGAATAAATCCCTCAAAGTCATATCTTGTAATCCATCTAAGCATTGTAACTTTCTTTTAATATCCAGGGCAGCTTTCCCAATAAAGGCCATTGTGACAGATGCCTTTTGATCCTCTGCCTGAGGATCGAAAGGAGTATGTCTCTTATATGCCTACATAATTATCTCTAAGAACATAGAGGGAGATTCATCAGGCCCTTAAATAATCTCTCTTACCTTGGCCAAATTAGTTGGTCACCTAGCGGCCACTAAGATACCCACTATTAGAGCCCGGCGATAAGTGGACAGATGCTCCCTACCTTCAAAGGTGTTGGGGTCCCAGTTGGGTCGTTTCAAGAGAAAGCCGGCTTTGAATATATTGGGAAGTTTTGTCTGTCACGCATTTGGTCCGAGGATACTTTTTTCTAGCATCCAGGAGGATTCTCTTTTGTTCCTCTGTCATGAAGAGAGTCCCTAGGAGTTGTTGGCAGTCATCTCAAGAAGGTTGGTGTGAAAACATCAATGACTTCACCAGACCTGAGAGCCAGGTTGGGTCCTCGGTAAAAGGGGGATTGTTATTTTTCCATTTATATAGGTCTGAAGAGGAGAAGGCCAATACTGGTAGGCTTCCATTTTTTCCCTATGGCCATCGTCAATCATTGGTCCTTAGGGATGGAGGGAAGCAACACGGGAGTTCCAGGGTTTTCAATCATTTGCCACCGGCGAGTTCCTTTAGCAACTCCAGCTTCCTCCAGGGGAGGAGGGGCTGTGTGTGACGCAGGGGAGTTATCTGGAGGGCCCTGGGCTGGCTTAGCGTCCTCCAATTGCAGAGAGGCTGAGTCAGCAGCTGGAGAATCACTTAGAGGGTGTTGGGGGTTGTGGGACAAGGGTAGAAGATAAGGAGGGGGACGAGAGTCCAGTAGAGTCAAATTTTGTGACTCAGGGAGAACAGAGGGTGGAGGAGGAGGAGGAGCAGAGGGGTTGAGAGATCGTGGGGGAAGGAGTAGGAACGGGGACACAGCAAGGAAAGGCTTCACCCACGGAGGAGGAGATTTGCAGAGGTCCTGCCAAGTTAAGGTATATTCCTGTTTATCAGTATGGCTATGTGGCCCTGGCTGTAAGACAATATCTCTGTCTTTTTAAATTAGTGGGAAGTAGAAAGATCCTTCTAGGGGCCATCCGAATCCAAAGGTGGGCCATTCTGTGGCACACAGAGTCTGCCAGGTACAGCGTTTTACTAAAAAAGAAACATTCTGAGCCCTTAAGCGGACTTTGGTCCATAGATCAAGGGTCAGGGACAGAGGCATTGAAGTGATCTGTCCCATAATGAAAGATACACAAACAGTAAAAGCAACGACACAGGACACAGACAAGAGAAAACAATAAAGACAGGCAATGGACGTCCAACACTGAGACCAAGACTGAGCAGGTGGCAAAACCCGATGGGCTGGCAATACCGAATCTGAAACAAAGTATCACTGAGTCGAGGAGACTATTATTCCTTGATTCCCGAGTCCTCTGTGGCGTCCCCCAGGGACTTGGTTTGTGGCTCTGTGACACGTCTGCCAGCCACCATCAAAGAGAGCTCACACACTTCATCGACAGCCATTTTGCCAAGCCCTAACCTGAAACCTGAAACCAGAAAGAGGTGCCTTACTTACCCTGAGAGTAGCCCACTGGGGTCTCTCGTTCACCACTGCTGGATTTCGGTGGAACCTCCATATATAAATATCGGAAGAGCATTGGGGGAAGAGACCACCAAGAGACTCTCTCATGCAAAAACAAAGGGTTTATTGGGGGTCCAGCATGCTGGGGCTCAGAGCTCATTTGAATAGAGCAGAGAACCCTGAGAACAGCTTAAGCAGAGCTTATATACTTTCTTTGAAGAGGGCAGGGAGGAAAGTTTATTGATGGGCCTGGGCGGGTGAGCAGTTTGCGTGCAACTGGGTGAGGGAGTACATTCTGAAGTTTGGCAGTTGGGGACAGCACATTCTGGGAAAAAGATTAGAAATCACTTCTCAAGATTTCAACAGTGTTTTATTAAGCATACAGTAAAACAGGAAGTGACAAGAATCTATTTTATTAACATTTCACTACCGACTATACTTTGCCAGATTTCCTAAAGTCTCTATTGATATCTGCATTCCTACATATTTTCCCCAGTTCATCATTGTGATTAATTCTTCACATGTGCTGACATTTACATTCACTCAATACCCGAAACCCTATAGCTAAAGAACTTTTGGTCCAAATCCTATACTCACTCTCCTTTATAAACATACCGACTATCTTCCTAATACTACTGACTATCCATTTTGACTGGAAGTTCTCTTTGAAAATCAATCATCCAAGTTACAAGGTCCTATGCTTAATACCCAATCAAAAGCCCAATGCCCTTCTGGGCTTCAAATCTTACCTAGATTTTTGTTTTCAGATTCATATATTTTACCTATATATTCTTGAAAATATCGCAGGTTCCCAATACCATTATTCATCCAGCAGAATGATTTCTATTCCAAATCAAACCTGTTATTAACCCTAACCATACACTGTTCCCTCAATCTAACTTTAGAGAAGAGCAAGGACAGAGTTGGTCTTAAAATACAGGAATTTAGGGGATCTTCCAACTGCTGAGAAACTCAAAGGTCTATGCGCAAATGATCCCTAGAGAAGTTGTAGACACCTATGAAGGAACTGAGAGAGCAAAAGTCATCTTTCATTGCAAACAACCTGGTCAGCATGAAGGGATGTGTCTGAATCAGCCTCTCTCTTCTTTATGTAGAGAAGAAGGACCAAACGAGGCCTCTGTGGAGAGCTGTTCCTGGTTACCAATGTTTGATATACCATTCTAACTTGTGAAAGTGTCAAAGGAATTAGGGACAGCCTCCATTTCATGGGACCTTTGGAAGCAAATGTTAGGACAACGTGCTTGCCAAGGCATTGACCTCATTCAGTTCCTGAAGGAAGTGACCTCACCTCACATTCTTGGTGATGGAACTCTCTGAACTTGGGATACAGGCATCCAGGCACACAAATCTAGTCCCAGGCCCAGTCCCAGTGGTCTCACTTCTTTTGATTTACCAAAGACAGAGTCAGTCTTTCTTGGTATCTACTGATGTGAGGATGGCCAAATGCCAGGAAAGCTCTGAAGAGTGGCCTTTCCTGAGTAAGCAGGAAGTGGCTCACCGTTGTCTCCTGACAACTTCACAGAGTTGGCCAAGGAAACCAGATCTGAGACAGAACAGGCCATTTGATGGGAACATAGTACGGCCCACCAGTCAGAGGTCACACCCGATAGTCAGAGACCTACTTTGGGAAAGGAGGTGAATTTGTGGGTGTGAGTGTGTGTTTGTGATTTTGTCTCATGTTCTGAGAATAGGTAGGAAAGGCAGTTTGTTTGGTTTGGAGTGGACGATTTCTAACAAGTGATTTGACAAGGCGAGTGTTTTTATGTCTGTGTATCCCACTGTGTCCATGGTTGTAGACATTAGAAAAGAGAATGCAATGCATCAAAGGATGTGTCCAGGCTAGTAGAAAGCTTACCAGAATTCTTTCTGCCCAATGTATGAAAGGAATGCGGCTTGCCTTATGGATGGGTAACACCTGCTATCTTCCTAAGTTCCTGTTTTCTTCCTGAATTCTGGCCACTCTCCAGAATAGGCTCATGATTTTGTGACCAAGTTATGTACCACCTCCAAGCTCTGTGACATGGCCATGTACTGGATAGCTGAAGGGAATGGCGAGCGTCTCAGAAAATTCAGATATCAGTGTGACCAGGAAAGTCTCAGTGGAGAAACACTGCTTTGGGCCGTTTGCTAACCTAATGTTCTGTTGCCCTGAATGTCAGGAAGGTCTTTGCCTCATGCCACCCCTTTGTGAAGCCTGAAGAAAACAGTTTTCAAATGGAAATGAATATGGATCACCTGTGGCTCTTTGCTTAATTGCTTTGAAAAGGGATGTGTCTGAATCAGCCTCTTGGCCCTGTGTGAGGTTGTGGCTTAGATACTCAGCACGTGGTGGATGTAAAGAGAGATCCCATGTGTGCATCCAAAACCAAAATGGCCAAAAAGCAGTCCTTGTGGATGAAGTCTGTCCCCTTCCTCTTTAAAGTTCTTGAACTCCATCAAGTGAGAATAGGGATCCTTTGGGTCAAATGGGTTCTTCAAAGACCTGCAGAGGAGCTTGTGTTTTCTCATGACTGCAAATCACATAAAAATATATACCTGACACTCAGTTTTCCACAAATTGGAGAAGCATAGAAGTATTAACGTCTAGCATATTTGATCACTCCTGTTTCACATGAAGGGTGTCCAGACCACCCTGAATTTACGCCAATGAGGGGCAAGTTAGTTATTTTGGACACTCTCTTGGACTCCGCCACTCATGGAAACCTTCAGCCAGAGGTTGTGATTAGAGTCTATATGGAAGAAGATGAGGGCCATATGGGAGGGTTTTGGTTTTAATTTTGGTCATTTGTGTCCGGTTGGAAGACATGACTGGGACCACCTGGGCTTGAACTCTGGTGTGATTCCCCTTAGAGACTGAATTCAGAGAAGTATTGCCATGAATTTTGTTGGGATTTTAGGAGTCCACCCATGAGAATCACCCTTGGAAACTGAGATCTAGGCCCAGGGTGGCTTTCCACAGAGCCCTGGGTATCTCAGCCAGAAGATCACATGATTTAATTCTGAAAGACTTGTCAGCCATTGTTGAGAGTCACAACACCCATGGACGTCACATTGTAGACCTCAATAGGCCTGGCTTCATGTGACATTTTGGCCACTCTTTGGGAAGACTTGCCTGTGAGAGTTCTACAGAGCATTCATTGAAATGAGCTTCCTCACCATTTAAAGGTTCCTGAATGAATTGAAACCCACAGTGCCTGCAACGTCATCCTTGAAAAATGCCTAGATAAATACCATGAAATTTTTGAAATTCCCATGACCAGGTGGCACTGGAGAAACTTTGGATGTCCTGTTGCTGATCGTAAATATGCAAGACAGTGCTTTGATTGAGTGGGTTTCATGAAAATGGTGTAAAACAGAGATGCCAATATGTTGGAACCTGCTGAGTAGTGGGCCTAGAGCAGTGGTAGGTAGGTGTGTGATAAAAAATTTGTGGTGGGGCCATGTGGATCTGCCATTGGATCCCAAATGGCTTGTGACTTACATGGTGAAGCCAGCAAACCCTTCCATGTAAAGGCTTCTGGTTATATGGAGATGTTTCCGGGCAATGTTTAGAATCAGGTTACTATGGACATGGGGCCAAGCTATGTGGGATAGAAACCTGGTTGGTGCATTCTCCTGCAGACCCTGACCAACCACACATGAAAGAATTGCCTCCAGAACTGTGTCCCAGTTGAACTTCTTTTATTTCATGAAGCAAATGCCAAAGTCCCAGTGCAGCAGCAAGAAACACCACGAAAAGTGGAGGATGACCAAATGGCTTCCCAGTCCACATGGGAATACCCTTAGCCCCCAGTGGCCACAGTTTACTTACAAAGAGAGAATTCAGCACTGCTGCCTCATGTTCATTGGAAAATAAGAAACCATGTCCTCCAGGTCACATAGATGCAGACACAGCTTTGATAGTCTCACTAAAAAGAAGCTAAAGCTCCTGACAACAACATATATTTCAAGTGCCCAAACTCAGAGGCAGTTTCTCAAGAAGTATTTAGGCCAGCAGAGCTCCATGTTTATGGAGTGTTTACCCTGTCCCATACTAGGGAAACTCCTCTACCACTTCCAAGGTTGTAAACTCCTGAGCATATTATTCACAGATTTTATTACTCTTCTCCTCTAATTGTGTCTTACTTTGGGCGAAAAAAATATCAAGGAATTGTTCTGGATGAGAGTGGGAAGATTTTGTTTAGCACATATTTGCATACACATTGGATTCATTTTTCTATTTTACATTTGAAATACTGAATCCCTGACACTAA